>NW_018745624.1:0-142097 GCF_001683475.1 Chenopodium quinoa
ACGTACTGAAAAATGCCGAGTTGAGGTATCCCCTAGTGGAGAAATTTGGTCTTGCACTCTTCATGGCTGTTAAAAAATTGAAGCCCTACTTTTTGGCACATGCAGTCGTCGTGTATACAGACCAACCTATCAAGCGGCCGCTGACCATCATGGAGTCGTCAGGCCGAAATGATCAAATGGGCCATAGAAATACAGAGCCTCGAAGTTACTTTCGAGCCTAGAAAAGCAGTGAAGGGGCAAGCCTTTGCTGACTTTATTGTAGAGATGACTCGTCCTCCGGACTCTCAAGTTCCAGACCAAGTATGGAAGGTATATGTGGACGGAAGCTCTACTTCAAATGGTTGTGGAGCAGGTCATATGTCAGTCGCCAGAGGGCGACAGGTTCGAGTATGCTCTACGCTTCAGTTTTCAGGCTTCAAACAATGAGCAGAATATGAAGCTTTACTAGCCGGGATCCGCATGTGCAAGGCGGCAGGGGCAAGAAAAATAGACGCCTGTTCCGATTCACAATTGATAGTGAGTCAGTACAATGGCGAATACGAAGCAACCCATCCGGCCATGATCAAGTATTTACAGGCGGTCCGACAAGCAGTCGGCTCCCTTGAGGATTTCCATCTGATCCAAGTGCCGAGATCAGAAAACAACCAGGCGGATGCACTGTCAAAATTAGCATCATCCGCCTCCTCTGATACTCCTCGAACTGTTTTTTGGGAAGTAATGGAGAAGAGAAGCATCGAGGAAAAACCCTATTGGAATCCTAGACAGAAGCTCAACCTGGATGGATTCAATCAGGGCATATCTGACAAACGGTTACACTGCCGGATGATCCTCAACAGGCGGCAGCACTGAAGAAACGAGCCACCTGTTTTGAAATGATAAAGGGAGAACTTCACAAGAGGGGGTACCTTCAACCCTTCTTAAAGTGTATTACTCCAGAAAAGGGACGAGAGATACTAGATGATCTTCACTCTGTTTTACTGTGCTTCTCATATAGGTGGTAGGATGCTTGCTCAAAGGGCAAGGCGGCAGGGCTACTTTTGGCCTACTTTGGAAGCAGATGTAATGGAGATGGTGAAAAAATGAGACAAGTGCCAAAGGTTTGGCAAACTAATTCACCGTCCGGCTACTGACCTCACTACCATTCACAGCCCACTACCGTTTGCTAAGTGGGGCATGGACATTCTGGGTCCATATACGCCTGCTACAGGCGGAAGGAGGTACATACTTGTTGTCGTCGACTACTTCACTAAATGGGTAGAGGCGGAGGCTGTAAAGGGAATCAAGACGAAAGATGTAATTTCATTCATTTGGAAAAACGTCATCACTCGGTTCGGGGTTCCCATGTCTATGGTTTTTGATAATGGTCCCCAATTTGAGATGCCTGTTCTCAAAAGCTGGTTGGGTGATCAAGGAATTGCAAACTACTTTTCATCTGTCAGCCGTCCACAAGCAAACGGCCAGGTAGAAGCCTTTAATAAAATCATCTCAGACGGTCTCAAGAAAAAGATTGAACGAGCAGGCGGCCTATGGGCGGATGAACTACCACATGTTCTCTGGGCCATTAGGACGACTGAAAAAGGGGCGACTGGAGAAACTCCATTCCTCCTAACTTACGGTGCGGAAGCTGTTCTTCCAATAGAACACTACGAGCCGACTCTTCGAGTGATGCTATATGACGAAGAGGCAAACTGGGAAGCCATGCGCCTGGCATTAGACTCACTTCCTGAAAAGAGGGGCAATGCTGTCTTGCGCCATGAGATCTATCGCCTGAGAATGACTAGATCATACAATAAAAAAGTACACAGGCGTCCACTCAAAGTAGGGGACTTTGTACTTAGAAAAATGGAAGCAGTTGGTAGGGCTAATGAGTCTGGCAAACTAACTCCCAACTGGGAAGGACCCTACCGAATCTATGAGGAAGTCAGGAACGGTACCTACCGTCTGGAGACACCAGACGGACAACCGTTGCCTCGAACTTGGAATATAGATAATCTTAAGAAATATTTCTTTTGAATGATGTAAATAGTCAAGAGCTACTTAATAAAAGTGCACTTGCTATTCAATTTGTACTAAGAGGGGCACGCTTACTAACAAACAGTCGGCTACTCTCCATTGAGTTTTTCACTCTATCTTCAGAGGGGCATGCCGTCTGTACCTTTACAGTCGACTACTCTCCATTGAGTATTTTACTCACAATACTTGGCTAAAAAGATTAGGGCCTGGCCGACCCTGTGCCTAACAGGCGGCTACCCTCCTTTTACTTAGCACCTACGTTCACCAAGAACTTACCAAGGCCACAGGCCGAATGATCAGACCAGGCGCCAAGCCAACTAATCAAATCTACAAAACTAATACGACCTGTCCCAACATCATAGCAGGCGTCCGACGGCATCCATCCGGATGAAATTCGTCGCAGAGAGCAGCTCCCTTTTGGGTGGAACATTGTTCTATAAACTAATTACACGGCACCTATACGACTGTCCCCAAGGGCAACCATGTAGCCGTTTTGAGACAAGGATAACACTATCACTAACCAAACCAGTGGTAGCAGTTGACATCTGAGTCAGATGACCGCCTGTATTACTTGGGATAAATACAGGGGGTACCTATTGAGTTAATAGCCAACAAACATTGGCGAATCAAGGGGTTCTAGCCGGCCTTCGCCGCCTGGTACCTCTACTTCTCAAACAAAAGTGACGGCGACTGAGTAACTCCAATGTTATCTCATAAGTCACTCCCTCAAATTTGGTATGGAACCTGAAAGGTTTGAGTCGTCCGCCTGTTTTTAACAAACAGGGGCACTCAAACCCCTATTCCTACTAGGTAACCTATTGAGTTAATAGCCAACAAACATTGGCAAACCAAGGGGATCAGCCGTCCTCCGCCGCCTGGTACCTCTACTACTCAATCTAGATTGTGACGAAGACTAAGTAACTCCTATGTTAACTTAATAGTCACTCAAACTTAGTATGGAGCCTAAAAGGTATGAGTCGTCCGCCTGTTTTAACAAGCAGAGGCCATCAATCACTACTCTTGTTAAGTTAAAAAATTATGAGTTAAAAGCCAACAACATTGGCAATAAAGGGAAACAACCGGTGCCCGCCGCTTGTTTTCTCTACTACTCAATTCCTTGACGACTAGGTAATACTTTATTTACTTGGTCAGACCACTTTCCTACTTGGTTAAAATTACAAAAAGACAGGCCCGCCTGCCTAAAAAGGATCCAGACAAAATAGTTCGAATACCAATTGGATAAATGGCCGACTGATCGTCTATCCTGGAAACAGACAACCAGTCGTCCAGGGGCATAGGCGGCGTACTAACTACCCGTACCTGTCTGCAACGTTCGGCCATGTAAAACAGTCGGTCTAGTAAACAATTGGATATTAGATATGGAATACTTAGACAAATTTGAAGCAAAACAAAAATTCATTAAAAATAAGCCGGTCATTAAAGACCAGCAAAATATTCAAAGCCCCGGCCCCCTGGCCGGGTAAATACAGAGCAAACGACACGCAGGCCGTGGAAAGAATACATAAAGCTTAAGAAGGGGGCAGTTCAGTATTAGTAGCTGCCGCCTGGTCAGCACTCTTCTTGCTGGACTCGGCTTCATCTGCATCCTATTTTGATGCCTTACCCCCAAGCGGCACAAGCGCCACTACCGGCTCTTCCTCCTCCGACTCCTCCCCCAACGCCTCTTCTTCAGCAGCCGCCAGGATCTGTTGATTATATGCATCCGAGCACTGGCGGTACGTTCTTTCCCAAGAGGCAAAGTCGACACTGGGGAAGAGGCGGCCCCAGGTCATGCGCTGGATTTGAGCGGAGTCTTCCATCATCTCCCGGACCAGCTCTCTCTTCTCTTGCTCGGCCTTTTCCGAGAGCTCTTGGGTAAGACTCTTCTCCTGGGTCACCAGGCGTTCCTTTACGCTCGCCAAGGATTTCTCCATGGCTTCGTAAGAGTACATTTTCAGGCGAAGAGTTTTTAGCTCGGCCTGGAGATTTGTGATGGTCGCCTCCAGCTCGTCATTCTTCTTCTGGGCCGCCTCTAACTGAGCCCGAACAGCGGCGGTAGCCTGCGCCTGATAATAAAGAATATCAATGGTCAGTACTTCATTTTGGGCAATTTGAAACATTGCCTTATCACAGTCAGAGGCGGCCATAGCTTTTGCAGCCTTTACCTCTTTGTTTTTCCGATCAAGCGGCTTGCGAAGGCCGTTAACTCGGAGCAGGGCCTAAGTAAAAAACAAAAAACAAAAAAAAAAAAAAAAAAAAAAAAAAAAAAAAACAGGCGTCAGTTTCCAAACAAAAAAGAAAACAGGCGTCCAGAAATTCAAATACTCAAAAATATGCTAAGTATACCTCAGCAAGGACCCCTGCAATCCCGTCAAGGTCAAGGTTGCCGACACCCCTGACCGCCTCCCTTTCAGCCGGAGGAACTGCCCTGATCATAGACTTGGCCATCTCTACCAAGTCAGGCTCCTGGGGGCCGGCTGCATCAAGCATAAACAAACAGATTAGACTTAGTAAAAAAGGAGCAAGTCTAAAATTTACAAGGACAACTTCATACCTCTAGGCGGCCCAGTTGGAGCTTTAGAAGAAGTGGCCGGCTGTTTCTCAGCCGCCACCTGTTTCCTGGCAGAACCAGGAGAGCTCCCAACAGTCGTCTTCCGGGCCTTAGGGTCCGGCTGTTGGGAAGATGAAGCTCTTGGAGCACCCGTCTAAAAAAGAAGAAAAAAAAGTCAGTATATGCATAAACACTCCAAAAAGAGGGTGAAAGGTTCGGAGCTCACCAAGGGTGCCCCCTTCTTGGGGGAGTCGGTTGAAGCTTGTTGCATAATAGAGGCCCGCAACATGGCCGCCGCAGTCTTGGAGGCGGTGATTTTGCTCATGGCGTCAGCTGCAAAAACAAACAACAAAGTTAATAAAAGATAAACAACAAACGTATGAAACAACAGAGTATTCGACAGGCCGACTACCTCTTGAGCACCGACTGCTGAGGCCGCAGGCGGCCAAAAAGTACTCGTCATAGAGCCACTAGAAGCTCGGGACGCAGTGCAGGGGTACTTGCTCTCGTACCCCTGAAGTAGAGTCGACCCTCGACTCTACTTTAAAGAGTCCTTTATCAAGGATCTCTTTCTTAGCCTTGGAGGGAACAGGCGGCATGCTACGGCCGCCTGCAAGAAGGGGCGGATTCCTGTTCCACCTATTGAAGCGCTTGTTCTGCTCAATGTCAGAACTCTCAATGATGAGGAAGGTGCTCCGCCAGTCCTTCCACTTGTTTGCTTTACCTCTCGTCATGAGGTAGCCCCTGTGGCTTGTCAATTGATACCAGCCGGTACCGCCTGTCTTAGGGGTCCGGCTGAGATAGTTCATATGGGCGAAAGCCTCGAAGCTCGGCTCCACCCCGTGCAGTTCGCACCCGGCCACATAGCCGAGTACGTTGACCCAAGAGTTTGGGGCTAACTGCCATAACCCCAACTCATATCCATCCAAAATCCGCTGAACAGCCGGATGTAATGGGAAGCGAAGCCCTGCCTTGATGGCCGCCTCGTAGCAGCCAAAGCAGGAGCTTTCATAACTGGAACCAGCCGGCCAGACGACTGTGTCTTCTGGATCCGGCACAAACACTAGAAAGTCGGGGCCCATAGTGTGGTTTGCAATAAAGCTCTCCACCTTTTCTTGCATGGCTGTGATTCGGCCCCGAGGTACCGTGCAGTAGTAGGGGGTGTTTAGCTCTCGGTAAGAGGCGGATGGTTCCGCCCAATTGTCCCCCTTCTCAACTGCGTGAGAAAGTCTCGCCTCTTGCAGGCGGCTGTTTTTCTCTTCTGTACCCAAAGAAGCATGGTCAGAAGAGCTTGACGAGGAATCGTCCTCGGACGAGTCTGAAGAGGACGACTCCTCCCCTCTCCCGGAGGGGCCCGCCTCCTCTCTTTGAAAAGGAGCAGATTTGTTAACTGTTAAATTGGAAGGGGTCACTATGACTCCCCCCACATAATTGCCGGCATCCAGGCCGCCTTGTCTCACTTCAACATCTGGCGCCTGGTCAGATGTTTCACTAATCGGCACCCTGTGGGAGGAGCCGTCTGAATTTGAGATCCTAGCTGTCTTTTTCGTTCTGGCCATCCTGCTCTGCATAGACACAGATACAGTCGGACTTTGTATAAAGGGCAAAGATGGGTCCGGAAAAGGGCAGGCGGCACTCCTAGTCCTAGATTCAGCCGTCCCCGGTGACCGGCTGATCACTAACCTAGGTCGTGTCGTGTGCTTCCGTGGTGCCATTTTCAGAAAATAAAAAGAAAATTAAGAGTAAGAGAACTGAGTTACCTGAACGAGTGACGGTTGATGAAGTTCTGAAAATCCTGTGCAGTCGGCTTGTCAGAACAGGCGGTAGGCAGAAAAAGTCCAAAATGTCAGAGCAAGTTCAGGGGTCCGAATGTTCTCAAATAGTTCTCAAAGTGTGAAAATGACTCAAAGCAAACTCTCCCTTATATAGGCGAAGTGAGAAGGCGAAGGGTCACTTCCAGAATTCAAAATTTGGGCGGGAAAATCTCTCGTCCTTTCGCCGACTGACACCTGTAGCAGGCCGTCGCACGTTACTGTGCGACACTTGTCACAGGTAACACATGACCAGTCACGTGCCACCGGTGAGGGGCAAATGATTAGGGGATTTTGCTCCCACCAATCGGAATGCGCCACGTGGACCAATCAGGTCCTGCCAAGTGTCCCCTGGTTGGAACTGTCAGGGCTTGCCACGTGGCACGCGCTTATTCGTTCACCTTGGACCTGTTATGTCACGACATGTGGCATACTCCATGCCTAATGGAGAACCCGGCCACCCAGGCCCAACTTCCGAGTGAAGCCCAATCGGCCCTAGGTTTACCTAAACCTAGGATGGGCACGTTTCCCAAGGTTATAAATACCTCCCTTAATCCTCATTAAGGAGGGGGACACAAGAAGTTTACGAAAAACATTACGGAACAAACACATTAATTACACACAGTAACAACCGGCTGATCTCGCTAACAAAGCAGATTACCTACATTAAACACTCTCACCTAGAGAGACCTTATTACTTTAATTTCCGCATTAATTACTCCTTAATCAGGTACTAACTTGACCGTTGGAGGCGGAGCTCAAAGGAGTTTCCGTTATTTTGCAGGTACAGGCGTCCGGTTCCAGTCTCGGAATTGTAACTCTCCCGCAGGACATCAGAAAACCCCGAAACACTTGGGGCATTTGTTAAACCAAATGGCATAACAAGCCATTCATACAACCCATGCTTGGTTTTAAAAGCTGTTTTCCACTCATCACCCTCCCTCATACGAATTTGGTGATACCCACTTCTCAAATCAATTTTTTGAAAACACTCTAGTCAAAAACATTCGAACAAAGCCAATTGAATCAAATGAAAGTCAATCACATTCAGACAAAGCTATTTGAATCAAATGAAAGTCAAATGCATTCTACAAATCTAATTGAATCAAATGAAAGTAAAAAACATTTGAACAAAGCCAATTGAATCAAATGAAAGTCAAACACATTCAAACAAACCTATCTGAATCAAATGAAAGTCAAACACATTCAAACAGTGCTAATTGAATAAAATGAAAGTCAAACACATTTAAAAAGAGCTTTTTGAATCAAATGAAGGTCAAATGCATTTAAGAAAGCAAATTGAATCAAATGACAGTCAAACACATTCAAACAAAGCTAATTGAATCAAATGAAAGTCAAACACATTCAAACACAGCTATTTGAATCAAATGAAAGTCAAATGCTTTCTACAAAGCTAATTGAATCAAATGAAAGTCAAAAACATTCCAACAAAGCCAATTGAATCAAATGAAAGTCAAACACATTCAAACAAACCTAATTGAATCATATGAAAGTCAAACACATTTAAACAAAGCTAATTGAATCAAATGAAAGTCCAACACATTCAAACAAAATTGATTAGATCAAATGTAAGTCAAACACATTCAAACAGAGCTTTTTGAATCTAATTAAAGTCAAATGCATTCAACAAAGCTAATTGAATCAAACAAAAGATAAAAACATCTAAAAAAATTAAATTAAATCAAATGACAGTCAAACACATTCAGACAAAGCTATTTGAATCAAATGAAATTCAAATGCATTCTACAAAGCCAATTGAATCAAATGAAAGTAAAAAACATCTAAAAAATTCAAATTAAATCAATAAAAGGTCAAACACATTCAAACAAAACTATTTGAATCAAATGAAAGTCAAATGCATTCTATAAAGCTAATTGAATCAAATGAAAGTCAAACACATTCAAACAAAGCTAATTGAATCAAATGAAAGTAAAACACAATAAAACAAACCTAATTGAATCAAATGAAAGTAAAACACATTCAAACAAAGCTAATTGAATCAAATGAAAGTCAAACACATTCAAAAAGAGTTTTTTAAATCAAATGAAGGTCAAATGCAATCTGCAAAGCTAATCAAATCAAATGAAAGTCAAACACATTCAAACAAAGCTAATTAAATCAAATGTAAGTCAAATAACTTCAAACAAAGCTTTTTGAATCAAATGAAAGTCAAATGCATTCAACAAAGCTCATTGAATCAAATGAAAGTAAAAAAACAACTAAAAAAAATCTAATTAAATCAAATGAAAGTCAAACACATTCAGACAGAGCTATTTGAATCAAATGAAAATCAAATGCATTCTACAAATTTAATTGAATCAAATGAAAGTAAAAAACATTTGAACAAAGCCAATTGAATCAAATGAAAGTCAAACACATTCAAACAAACCTAATTGAATCAAATGAAAGTCAAACACATTCAAACAAAGCTAATTGAATCAAATGAAAGTAAAACACATTAAAACAAACCTAATTGAATCAAATGAAAGTCAAACACATTCGAACAGCGCTAATTGAATCAAATGAAAGTCAAACACATCCAAAAAGAGTTTTTGAATCAAATGAAGGTCAAATGCAATCTGCAAAGCTAATCAAATCAAATGAAAGTCAAACACATTCAAACAAAGCTTATTGAATCAAATGTAAGTCAAATACATTCAAACAAATCTTTTTGAATCAAATGAAAGTCAAATGCATTCAACAAAGCTTATTGAATCAAATGAAAGTAAAAAACATCTAAAAAAATCTTACTAAATCAAATGAAAGTCAAACACATTCAGACAAAGCTATTTGAATCAAATGAAAGTCAAATGCATTCTACAAATCTAATTGAATCAAATGAAAGTAAAAAACATTTGAACAAAGCCAATTGAATTAAATGAAAGTCAATCACATTCAAACAAACTTATCTGAATAAAATGAAAGTCAAACACATTCAAACAGTGCTAATTGAATAAAATGAAAGTCAAACACATTTAAAAAGAGCTTTTTGAATCAAATGAAGGTCAAATGCATTTAAGAAAGCTAATTGAATCAAATGTAAGTCAAACAAATTCAAACAGAGCTCTCAAATGCATTCAACAAAGCTAATTGAATCAAACGAAAGTAAAAAACATCTATAAAAATCTAATTAAATCAAATGAAAGTCAAACACATTCAAACAAAGCTACTTGAATCAAATGAAAATCAAATGCATTCTTCAAATCTAATTGAATCAAATGAAAGTAAAAACATCTAAGAAATTCCAATTAAATCAATAAAAGGTCAAACACATTCAAACAAAACTATTTGAATCAAATGAAAGTCAAAAGCATTCTATAAAGCTAATTGAATCAAATGAAATTCAAACACATTCAAACAAAGCTAATTGAATCAAATGAAAGTAAAACACATTCAAACAAACCTAATTGAATCAAATGAAAGTCAAAGACATTTAAACAGAGCTAATTGAATCAAATGAAAGTCAAACACATCCAAACAAAGCTAATTGAATCAAATGTAAGTCAAACACATTCAAACAGAGCTTTTTGAATAAAATGAAAGTCAAATGCATTCAACAAAGCTAATTGAATCAAATGAAAATCAAACACATTCAAACACAGCTATTTGAATCAAATGAAAGTCAAATGCTTTCTACAAAGCTAATTGAATCAAATGAAAGTCAAAAACATTCCAATAAAGCCAATTGAATCAAATGAAAGTCAAACACATTCAAACAAACCTAATTGAATCATATGAAAGTCAAACACATTCAAATAAAGCTAATTGAATCAAATGAAAGTGAAACACATTCAAACAAAATTGATTAGATCAAATTTAAGTCAAACACATTCAAACAGAGCTTTTTGAATCAAATTTAAGTCAAATGCATTTAACAAAGCTAATTGAATCAAACAAAAGTCAAAAACATCTAAAAAAATCAAATTAAATCAAATGACAGTCAAACACATTCAGACAAAGCTATTTGAATAAAATGAAATTTAAATGCATTCTACAAATCTAATTGAATCAAATGAAAGTAAAAAACATTTGAACAAAGCCAATTGAATCAAATCAAAGTCAAACACATTCAAACAAAGCTAATTGAATCAAATGAAAGTAAAACACATTAAAACAAACCTAATTGAATCAAATGAAAGTCAAACACATTCAAACAGAGCTAATTGAATCAAATGAAACTCAAACACATTCAAAAAGAGTTTTTTGAATCAAATGAAGGTAAAATGCAATCTGCAAAGCTAATCAAATCAAATGAAAGTCAAACACATTCAAACAAAGCTTATTGAATCAAATGTAAGTCAAATACATTCAAACAAAGCTTTTTGAATCAAATAAAACTCAAATGCATTCAACAAAGCTAATTGAATCAAACGAAAGTCGAAAACATCTAAAAAAATCTAATTAAATCAAATGAAAGTCAAACACATTCAGACAAAGCTATTTGAATCAAATGAAAGTCAAATGCATTCTACAAATCTAATTGAATCAAATGAAAGTAAAAAACATTTGAACAAAGCCAATTGAATCAAATGAAAGTCAAACACATTCAAACAAACCTATCTGAATCAAATGAAAGTCAAACACATTCAAACAGTGCTAATTGAATAAAATGAAAGTCAAACACATTTAAAAGTAGCTTTTTGAATCAAATGAAGGTCAAATGCATTTAAGAAAGCTAATTGAATCAAATGAAAGTCAAACACATTCAAACAAAGCTAATTGAATCAAATGAAAGTCAAACACATTCAAACACAGCTATTTGTATCAAATGAAAGTCAAATGCATTCTACAAAGCTAATTGAATCAAATGAAAGTCAAACACATTCAAACAAAGTTAATTGAATCAAATGTAAGTCAAACAAATTCAAACAGAGCTTTTTGAATCAAATAAAACTCAAATGCATTCAACAAAGCTAATTGAATCAAACGAAAGTCAAAAACATCTAAAAAAAATCTAATTAAATCAAATGAAAGTCAAACACATTCAGACAAAGCTATTTGAATCAAATGAAAATCAAATGCATTCTACAAATCTAATTGACTCAAATGAAGGTAAAAAACATCTAAAAAATTCAAATTAAATCAATAAAAGGTCAAACACATTCAAACAAAACTATTTGAATCAAGTGAAAGTCAAAAGCATTCTATAAAGTTAATTGAATTAATTGAAAGTCAAACACATTCAAAAAGAGCTTTTTGCATCAAATGAAGGTCAAATGCATTTAAGAAAGCTAATTGAATCATATGAAAGTCAAAGATATTCAAACAGAGCTAATTGAATCAAATGAAAGTCAAACACATTCAAACAAAGATAATTGAATCAAATGTAAGTCAAACACATTCAAACAGAGCTTTTTTGAATCAAATGAAAGTCAAATGCATTTAACAAAGCTAATTGAATAAAATGAAAGTCAAAAATATCTAAAAAAACCTTATTAAATCAAATGAAAGTCAAACACATTCAAACAAAGCTATTTGAATCGAATGAAAGTCAAATGCATTCTACAAAGCTAATTGAATCAAATGGAAGTAAAAAACATTCGAACAAAGCCAAATGAATCCAATGAAAGTCAAACACATTCTAACAAAGCTTTTTTAATCAAATGAAAGTCAAATGCATTCAACAAAGCTAATTGAATCAAATGAAAGTCAAAAACATGTAAAAAAATCTAATTAAATCAAATGAAAGTCAAACAGAATAAAAAAAAAGCTAATTAAATCGAATGAAAGTCAAACACATTCAAACAAAGCTATTTGAGTTAAATGAAAGTCAAATGCAATCTACAAAGCTAATTGAATCAAATGAAAGTTAAATGCATTCTAACAAACCTAATAGAATCAAATGAAAGACGAACACGTTCAAACAGAGCTAATTAAATCAAATGAAAGTCAAATGCATTCTATAAAACTAATTGAATCAAATGAAAGTCAAACACATTTAAACAAAGCTAATTGAATCAAATTATAGTAAAACACATTCAAACAAACCTAATAGAATCTAATGAAAGTCAAACACATTCAAACAGAGCTAATTGAATCAAATGAAAGTCAAACACATTCAAACACAGCTTTATGAATCAATTGAAAGTCAAATGCTTTCTACAAAGCTAATTGAATCAAATGAAAGTCAAACACATTCAAACAAAGCTAATTGAATCAAATGTAAGTCAAATACATTCAAACAAAGTTTTTTGAATCAAATGAAAGTCAAATGCATTCAACAAAGCTCATTGAATCAAATGAAAGTCAAAAACAACTAAAAAAATCTAATTAAATTAAATGAAAGTCAAACACATTCAGACAAAGCTATTTAAATCAAATGAAAGTCAAATGCATTCTACAAATCTAATTGAATCAAATGAAAGTAAAAAACATTTGAACAAAGCCAATTGAATCAAATGAAAGTCAAACACATTCAAACAAACCTAATTGAATCAAATGAAAGTCAAACACATTCAAACAAAGCTAATTGAATCAAATGAAAGTAAAACACATTAAAACAAACCTAATTGAATCAAATGAAAGTCAAACACATTCAAACAACGCTAATTGAATCAAATGAAAGTCAAACACATTCAAAAATAGTTTTTTGAATCAAATGAAGGTCAAATGCAATCTGCAAAGCTAATCAAATCAAATGAAAGTCAAACACATTCAAACAAAGCTTATTGAATCAAATGTAAGTCAAATACATTCAAACAAAGCTTTTTGAATCAAATAAAACTCAAATGCATTCAACAAAGCTAATTGAATCAAACGAAAGTCGAAAACATCTAAAAAAATCTAATTAAATCAAATGAAAGTCAAACACATTCAGACAAAGCTATTTGAATCAAATGAAAGTCAAATGCATTCTACAAATCTAATTGAATCAAATGAAAGTAAAAAACATTTGAACAAAGCCAATTGAATCAAATGAAAGTCAAACACATTCAAACAAACCTATCTGAATCAAATGAAAGTCAAACACATTCAAACAGTGCTAATTGAATAAAATGAAAGTCAAACACATTTAAAAAGAGCTTTTTGAATCAAATGAAGGTCAAATGCATTTAAGAAAGCTAATTGAATCAAATGAAAGTCAAACACATTCAAACAAAGCTAATTGAATCAAATGTAAGTCAAACACATTCAAACAGAGCTCTCAAATGCATTCAACAAAGCTAATTGAATCAAACGAAAGTAAAAAACATCTAAAAAAATCTAATTAAATCAAATGAAAGTCAAACACATTCAAACAAAGCTATTTGAATCAAATGAAAATCAAATGCATTCTACAAATCTAATTGACTCAAATGAAAGTAAAAAATATCTAAAAAATTCAAATTAAATCAATAAAAGTCAAACACATTCAAACAAAACTATTTAAATCAAGTGAAAGTCAAAAGCATTCTATAAAGCTAATTGAATTAAATGAAAGTCAAACACATTCAAAAAGAGCTTTTTGAATCAAATGAAGGTCAAATGCATTTAAGAAAGCTAATTGAATCATATGAAAGTCAAACACATTCAAACAAAGCTAATTGAATCAAATGTAAGTCAAATACATTCAAACAGAGCTTTTTGAATCAAATGAAAGTCAAATGCATTCAACAAAGCTAATTGAATCAAACGAAAGTCAAAACATCTAAAAAAATCTAATTAAATCAAATGAAAGTCAAATGCATTCAACAAAGCTAATTGAATCAAACGAAAGTCAAAAACATCTAAAAAAATCTAATTAAATCAAATGAAAGTCAAACACATTCAGACAAAGCTATTTGAATCAAATGAAAGTCAAATGCATTCTACAAATCTAATTGACTCAAATGAAAGTAAATAACATCTAAAAAATTCAAATTAAATCAATAAAAGGTCAAACACATTCAAACAAAACTATTTGAATCAAGTGAAAGTCAAATGCATTTTATAAAGCTCATTGAATCAAATGAAAGTCAAACACATCCAAACAAAGCTAATTGAATCAAATGAAAGTAAAACACAATCAAACAAGTCTAATTAAATCAAATGAAAGTCAAACACATTCAAACAGAGGTAATTAAATCAAATGAAAGTCAAACACATTCAAAAAGAGCTTTTTGAATCAAATGAAGGTCAAATGCAATCTACAAAGCTAATTAAATCAAATGAAAGTCAAACATATTCAAACAATACTAATTGAATCAAATGAAAGTCAAAAACATCTAAAAAAACCTAATTAAATCAAATGAAAGTCAAACACATTCAAACAAAGCTATTTGAATCAAATGTAAGTCAAACACATTCAAACAGAGCTTTTTGAATCAAATGAAAGTCAAATGCATTCAACAAAGCTAATTGAATCAAACGAAAGTCGAAAACATCTAAAAAAATCTAATTAAATCAAATGAAAGTCAAACACATTCAGACAAAGCTATTTGAATCAAATGAAAGTCAAATGAATGTAAAAAACATTCGAACAAAGCCAAATGAATCCAATGAAAGTCAAACACAAGCAAACTAAACCATTTGAATCAAATGAAAGTCAAATGCATTCTACAAAGCTAATTGAATCAAATGAAAGTCAAAAACATTCCAACAAAGCCAATTGAATCAAATGTAAGTCAAATACATTCAAACAAAGTTTTTTGAATCAAATGAAAGTCAAATGCATTCAACAAAGCTCATTGAATTAAATGAAAGTCAAAAACAACTAAAAAAATCTAATTAAATTAAATGAAAGTCAAACACATTCAGACAAAGCTATTTAAATCAAATGAAAGTCAAATGCATTCTACAAATCTAATTGAATCAAATGAAAGTAAAAAACATTTGAACAAAGCCAATTGAATCAAATGAAAGTCAAACACATTCAAACAAACCTAATTGAATCAAATGAAAGTCAAACACATTCAAACAAAGCTAATTGAATCAAATGAAAGTAAAACACATTAAAACAAACCTAATTGAATCAAATGAAAGTCAAACACATTCAAACAACGCTAATTGAATCAAATGAAAGTCAAACACATTCAAAAATAGTTTTTTGAATCAAATGAAGGTCAAATGCAATCTGCAAAGCTAATCAAATCAAATGAAAGTCAAACACATTCAAACAAAGCTTATTGAATCAAATGTAAGTCAAATACATTCAAACAAAGCTTTTTGAATCAAATAAAACTCAAATGCATTCAACAAAGCTAATTGAATCAAACGAAAGTCGAAAAAATCTAAAAAAATCTAATTAAATCAAATGAAAGTCAAACACATTCAGACAAAGCTATTTGAATCAAATGAAAGTCAAATGCATTCTACAAATCTAATTGAATCAAATGAAAGTAAAAAACATTTGAACAAAGCCAATTGAATCAAATGAAAGTCAAACACATTCAAACAAACCTATCTGAATCAAATGAAAGTCAAACACATTCAAACAGTGCTAATTGAATAAAATGAAAGTCAAACACATTTAAAAAGAGCTTTTTGAATCAAATGAAGGTCAAATGCATTTAAGAAAGCTAATTGAATCAAATGAAAGTCAAACACATTCAAACAAAGCTAATTGAATCAAATGTAAGTCAAACACATTCAAACAGAGCTCTCAAATGCATTCAACAAAGCTAATTGAATCAAACGAAAGTAAAAAACATCTAAAAAAATCTAATTAAATCAAATGAAAGTCAAACACATTCAAACAAAGCTATTTGAATCAAATGAAAATCAAATGCATTCTACAAATCTAATTGACTCAAATGAAAGTAAAAAATATCTAAAAAATTCAAATTAAATCAATAAAAGGTCAAACACATTCAAACAAAACTATTTAAATCAAGTGAAAGTCAAAAGCATTCTATAAAGCTAATTGAATTAAATGAAAGTCAAACACATTCAAAAAGAGCTTTTTGAATCAAATGAAGGTCAAATGCATTTAAGAAAGCTAATTGAATCATATGAAAGTCAAACACATTCAAACAAAGCTAATTGAATCAAATGTAAGTCAAATACATTCAAACAGAGCTTTTTGAATCAAATGAAAGTCAAATGCATTCAACAAAGCTAATTGAATCAAACGAAAGTCAAAACATCTAAAAAAATCTAATTAAATCAAATGAAAGTCAAATGCATTCAACAAAGCTAATTGAATCAAACGAAAGTCGAAAACATCTAAAAAAATCTAATTAAATCAAATGAAAGTCAAACACATTCAGACAAAGCTATTTGAATCAAATGAAAGTCAAATGAATGTAAAAAACATTCGAACAAAGCCAAATGAATCCAATGAAAGTCAAACACAAGCAAACTAAACCATTTGAATCAAATGAAAGTCAAATGCATTCTACAAAGCTAATTGAATCAAATGAAAGTCAAAAACATTCCAACAAAGCCAATTGAATCAAATGAAAGTCAAACACATTCAAACAAACCTAATTGAATCAAATGAAAGTCAAACACTTTCAAACAGACCTAATTGAATCAAATGAAAGTCAAACACATTCAAAAGAGCTTTTTGAATCAAATGACGGTCAAATGCAATATACAAAGCTTATTGAATCAAATGAAAGTCAAACACATTGAAACAAAGCTAATTGGATCAAATGTAAGTCAAACACATTCAAACAAAGCTTTTTGAATCAATTGAAAATCAAATGCATTCAACAAAGCTAATTGAATCAAATGAAAGTAAAAAACATCTAAATAAGCCTAATTAAATCAAATGAAAGTCAAACACATTCAAACAAAGCTATTTAAATCAAATAAAAGTCAAATGCTTTTTACAAAGCTAATTGAATCAAATGAAAGTCAAAAACATTCCAACAAAGCCAATTGAACAAAATGAAAGTCAAACACATTCAAACAAACCTAATTGAATCAAATGAAAGTCAAACACATTCAAACAAAGCTAATTGAATCAAATGAAAGTCAAAAACATTCCAACAAAGCCAATTGAATCAAATGTAAGTCAAATACATTCAAACAAAGTTTTTTGAATCAAATGAAAGTCAAATGCATTCAACAAAGCTCATTGAATTAAATGAAAGTCAAAAACAACTAAAAAAATCTAATTAAATTAAATGAAAGTCAAACACATTCAGACAAAGCTATTTAAATCAAATGAAAGTCAAATGCATTCTACAAATCTAATTGAATCAAATGAAAGTAAAAAAACATTTGAACAAAGCCAATTGAATCAAATGAAAGTCAAACACATTCAAACAAACCTATCTGAATCAAATGAAAGTCAAACACATTCAAACAGTGCTAATTGAATAAAATGAAAGTCAAACACATTTAAAAAGAGCTTTTTGAATCAAATGAAGGTCAAATGCATTTAAGAAAGCTAATTGAATCAAATGAAAGTCAAACACATTCAAACAAAGCTAATTGAATCAAATGTAAGTCAAACACATTCAAACAGAGCTCTCAAATGCATTCAACAAAGCTAATTGAATCAAACGAAAGTAAAAAACATCTAAAAAAATCTAATTAAATCAAATGAAAGTCAAACACATTCAAACAAAGCTATTTGAATCAAATGAAAATCAAATGCATTCTACAAATCTAATTGACTCAAATGAAAGTAAAAAATATCTAAAAAATTCAAATTAAATCAATAAAGGTCAAACACATTCAAACAAAACTATTTAAATCAAGTGAAAGTCAAAAGCATTCTATAAAGCTAATTGAATTAAATGAAAGTCAAACACATTCAAAAAGATCTTTTTTAATCAAATGAAGGTCAAATGCATTTAAGAAAGCTAATTGAATCATATGAAAGTCAAACACATTCAAACAAAGCTAATTGAATCAAATGTAAGTCAAATACATTCAAACAGAGCTTTTTGAATCAAATGAAAGTCAAATGCATTCAACAAAGCTAATTGAATCAAACGAAAGTCAAAACATCTAAAAAAATCTAATTAAATCAAATGAAAGTCAAATGCATTCAACAAAGCTAATTGAATCAAACGAAAGTCAAAAACATTTAAAAAAATCTAATTAAATCAAATGAAAGTCAAACACATTCAGACAAAGCTATTTGAATCAAATGAAAGTCAAATGCATTCTACAAATCTAATTGACTCAAATGAAAGTAAATAACATCTAAAAAATTCAAATTAAATCAATAAAAGGTCAAACACATTCAAACAAAACTATTTGAATCAAGTGAAAGTCAAATGCATTTTATAAAGCTAATTGAATCAAATGAAAGTCAAACACATCCAAACAAAGCTAATTGAATCAAATGAAAGTAAAACACAATCAAACAAGTCTAATTAAATCAAATGAAAGTCAAACACATTCAAACAGAGGTAATTAAATCAAATGAAAGTCAAACACATTCAAAAAGAGCTTTTTGAATCAAATGAAGGTCAAATGCAATCTACAAAGCTAATTAAATCAAATGAAAGTCAAACACATTCAAACAAAACTAATTGAATCAAATGAAAGTCAAAAACATCTAAAAAAACCTAATTAAATCAAATGAAAGTCAAACACATTCAAACAAAGCTATTTGAATCAAATGTAAGTCAAACACATTCAAACAGAGCTTTTTGAATCAAATGAAAGTCAAATGCATTCAACAAAGCTAATTGAATCAAACGAAAGTCGAAAACATCTAAAAAAATCTAATTAAATCAAATGAAAGTCAAACACATTCAGACAAAGCTATTTGAATCAAATGAAAGTCAAATGAATGTAAAAAACATTCGAACAAAGCCAAATAAATCCAATGAAAGTCAAACACAAGCAAACTAAACCATTTGAATCAAATGAAAGTCAAATGCATTCTACAAAGCTAATTGAATCAAATGAAAGTCAAAAACATTCCAACAAAGCCAATTGAATCAAATGAAAGTCAAACACATTCAAACAAACCTAATTGAATCAAATGAAAGTCAAACACTTTCAAACAGACCTAATTGAATCAAATGAAAGTCAAACACATTCAAAAGAGCTTTTTGAATCAAATGACGGTCAAATGCAATATACAAAGCTTATTGAATCAAATGAAAGTCAAACACATTGAAACAAAGCTAATTGGATCAAATGTAAGTCAAACACATTCAAACAAAGCTTTTTGAATCAATTGAAAATCAAATGCATTCAACAAAGCTAATTGAATCAAATGAAAGTAAAAAACATCTAAATAAGCCTAATTAAATCAAATGAAAGTCAAACACATTCAAACAAAGCTATTTAAATCAAATAAAAGTCAAATGCTTTTTACAAAGCTAATTGAATCAAATGAAAGTCAAAAACATTCCAACAAAGCCAATTGAACAAAATGAAAGTCAAACACATTCAAACAAACCTAATTGAATCAAATGAAAGTCAAACACATTCAAACAAAGCTAATTGAATCAAATGTAAGTCAAATACATTCAAACAAAGCTTTTTGAATCAAATGAAAGTCAAATGCATTCAACAAAGCTCATTGAATCAAATGAAAGTAAAAAACAACTAAAAAAATCTAATTAAATCAAATGAAAGTAAAACACATTCAGACAAAGCTATTTGAATCAAATGAAAGTCAAATGCATTCTACAAATCTAATTGAATCAAATGAAAGGAAAAAACATTTGAACAAAGCCAATTGAATCAAATGAAAGTCAAACACATTCAAACAAACCTAATTGAATCAAATGAAAGTCAAACACATTCAAACAAAGCTAATTGAATCAAATGAAAGTAAAACACATTAAAACAAACCTAATTGAATCAAATGAAAGTTAAACACATTCAAACAACGCTAATTGAATCAAAAGAAAGTCAAACACATTCAAAAAGAGTTTTTTGAATCAAATGAAGGTCAAATGCAATCTGCAAAGCTAATCAAGTCAAATGAAAGTCAAACACATTCAAACAAAGCTTATTGAATCAAATGTAAGTCAAATACATTCAAACAAAGCTTTTTGAATCAAATGAAAGTCAAATGCATTCAACAAAGCTTATTGAATCAAATGAAAGTCAAAAACATCTAAAAAAAATCTTATTAAATCAAATGAAAGTCAAACACATTCAGACAAAGCTATTTGAATCAAATGAAAGTCAAATGCATTCTACAAATCTAATTGAATCAAATGAAAGTAAAAAACATTTGAACAAAGCCAATTGAATCAAATGAAAGTCAAACACATTCTAACAAACCTATCTGAATCGAAAGAAAGTCAAAAACATTCAAACAGTGCTAATTGAATAAAATGAAAGTCAAACACATTTAAAAAGAGCTTTTTAAATGAAGGTCAAATGCATTTAAGAAAGCTAATTGAATCAAATGAAAGTCAAATACATTCAAACAAAGCTAATTGAATCAAATGTAAGTTAAACACATTCAAACAGAGCTCTCAAATGCATTCAACAAAGCTAATTGAATCAAACGAAAGTCAAAAACATCTAAAAAAATCTAATTAAATCCAATGAAAGTCAAATACATTCAAACAAAGCTATTTGAATCAAATGAAAATCAAATGCATTCTACAAATCTAATTGACTCAAAAGAAAGTAAAAAACATCTAAAAAATTCAAATTAAATCAATAAAAGGTCAAACACATTCAAACAAAACTATTTGAATCAAGTGAAAGTCAAAAGCATTCTATAAAGCTAATTGAATTAAATGAAAGTAAAACACATTCAAAAAGAGCTTTTTGAATCAAATGAAGGTCAAATGCATTTAAGAAAGCTAATTGAATCATATGAAAGTCAAACACATTCAAACAAAGCTAATTGAATCAAATGTAAGTCAAATACTTTCAAACAGAGCTTTTTTAATCAAATGAAAGTCAAATGCATTCAACAAAGCTAATTGAATCAAATGAAAGTCAAAAACATCTAAAAAAATCTAATTAAATCAAATGAAAGTCAAACACATTCAGACAAAGCTATTTGAATCAAATGAAAGTCAAATGCATTCTACAAATCTAATTGACTCAAATGAAAGTAAAAAACATCTAAAAAATTCAAATTAAATCAATAAAAGGTCAAACACATTCAAACAAAACTATTTGAATCAAGTGAAAGTCAAATGCATTTTATAAAGCTAATTGAATCAAATGAAAGTCAAACACATCCAAACAAAGCTAATTGAATCAAATGAAAGTAAAACACAATCAAACAAGTCTAATTAAATCAAATGAAAGTCAAACACATTCAAAAGAGGTAATTGAATCAAATGAAAGTCAAACACATTCAAAAAGAGCTTTTTGAATCAAATGAAGGTCAAATGCAATCTACAAAGCTAATTAAATCAAATGAAAGTCAAACACATTCAAACAAAACTAATTGAATCAAATGAAAGTCAAAAACATCTAAAAAAACCTAATTAAATCAAATGAAAGTCAAACACATTCAAACAAAGCTATTTGAATCAAATGAAAGTCAAATGCATTGTACAAAGGTTATTGAATCAAATGAATGTAAAAAACATTCGAACAAAGCCAAATGAATCCAATGAAAGTCAAACACAATCAAACTAAACTATTTGAATCAAATGAAAGTCAAATGCATTCTACAAAGCTAATTGAATCAAATGAAAGTCAAAAACATTCCAACAAAGCCAATTGAGTCAAATGAAAGTTAAACACATTCAAACAAACCTAATTGAATCAAATGAAAGTCAAACACATTCAAACAGACCTAATTGAATCAAATGAAAGTCAAACACATTCAAAAGAGCTTTTTGAATCAAATGACGGTCAAATGCAATATACAAAGCTTATTGAATCAAATGAAAGTCAAACGCATTGAAACAAAGCTAATTGGATCAAATGTAAGTCAAACACATTCAAACAGAGCTTTTTGAATCAATTGAAAGTCAAATGCATTTAACAAAGCTAATTGAATCAAATGAAAGTAAAAAACATCTAAAAAAACCTAATTAAATCAAATGAAAGTCAAACACATTCAAACAAAGCTATTTAAATCAAATAAAAGCCAAATGCTTTCTACAAAGCTAATTGAATCAAATGAAAGTCAAAAACATTCCAACAAAGCCAATTGAACAAAATGAAAGTGATCCAAAGTGGACATCTAATGAACCTGTTGCTTTAGTCTTAGAGACTCTTGGGTTTTTCCCATTCACAAAGAAGGGTGAAATTCTATGCTGCATTTCATGGGAAGATTGAAGATTGGTACACGGTTGGCTAGCATCACATTTTGGACGCATTTCATGACTATTTTGGGCGTGTAGATCCTAGGCCATTTACTATCTATTATTAACTTATGTGCTAGTTAATGTTGCTGAAATAATGCCAAGAATCTAGCTCTTGGCCGGTTGTAATGGGGGGGTTATCAATAGGCTTTATTATGCTTTCATTACTTAGCTTAAATCAAGGCTTAAATCAAGGAGGAAACCATTGGCTGTTGGCCTTTCATTCTTGGACGGTTTCCTTGGCTTTTGGTGTGCTTTTGCTGCTCCTTTCCTCTATAAAAGGGAGAGCAAAACAGAAATTAAGAGGCAGTTTTGGAGATTTGATAAAAACCTTGTGTTTATAGCATTTTAACTTAGAGTTTGTCTCAAGTTCAAGTGTTCCCTTATTGCTTTGAGTGAGTCTTGAGTGATAAGCTTAGGAGAGATTGAGTGAGTCTTATCTCTGGCCTAAAACCCCAAAACTTTGAGTGTGTCCTTGAGTTTTGGCCCTTTTTATCTTGTTCCATGATATTTGAGTATTCTGACTATAAGTATTTTAAATCCATCAACCCATATTCGGGAGGGGGTATTTAGATTTACATCATCTGGTATCAGAGCCTAGTTAAGGGTTTTCTTAAAGAAAATCGAGTTTGAAGGCGTTTGGAGCAAAACGGCAGAATTCAATCAGTTTGGAGTTGCGGTTTGAGAAGGACATATCTCCTTCGTTTTCTATCCAAATCGAGTTATTTCTTTTTTGAATCTGGATATTTTTTTGCGTAGATTACTCACAAAAATTTTCAGATATTTTGGAATCTTTCTGCTAATAAACTGGGCAGGTTTTTCGCAGCAGCGCAGAAAAGAGGCAAAACCGGGAAGGCAGAATTCAATTGAAGATTTCTCCCTCATCCGAAAAGCTTTTGAGGAATTTCTTTTTTTCAAATTGGTTGTTTTGATCTGAATATTCTGAATTTGTAAGCCTTTGAGAGTCTAGAGGCAATTTTCGTTTTTCATTTTGTCTCTAATTTCGGCAGTTTTCATTGTACTTGTAATATCCAAGCAAAAATAGTGGAAATCATGTCTAGTGTGGAGCTTGCTAGAATGTTGCAAGTAATCACTGAAAAATTGGAGAATTTGGAGAAAAAAACAGAAGAGAGTGAAGTCTCTAGGGCACAACAAGATACTAGGATGGATGCCATATCTGATATGCTCCTTAAAGCCACTAGGAAAATAAATGAATTAGAGGAGGAGGATGAAAATAGTGGTAACAATTTTAGACAATTTGATGAAGATAGGGGTCTAAAAATTGATATGCATGAATTTGATGGAGGGCATGATTGTGAGGCTTTCTTAGATTGGGTTAGGCAAATTGAAACCGTTTTTGATTACAAGGGGTATGATGATAGGAAACGATTCAAGTTGGCTGTCCTTAAACTCACTAAACTAGCTGCATTGTGGTATGAAAACCTCAAGTCAAATAGAAGAAGAGAAGGGAAAGATAAGATAGACTCGTGGGAAAAATTAAAAAAGAAAATGCGGGAAAAATGGGTAAGTAAAGAGTATGAACAAGATCAATACTTAAAATTAACCCACCTATCACAAGAAAACATGAGTGTGGAGGATTACATAAAAGAATTTGAAAGGTTAGGCTTGACTTGCGACTTGCAAGAAAAGGAGGCTTACAAAATTGCTAGATTTGTCAAGGGGTTGACCAAAGAAATTAATAGGAAAGTGGAAGTTACTCATTATGCCACTTTTAGTGATGTATGCAAACTAGCTTTGAAGTATGAGTCTCAACTTAAAGAAGAAAGGGAGAAAGAGAAGCCCAAAACTTCTTCTTTCAAGAATACTTCGAAATTTACTCCTTTCAACTCTAAAGGGAGTACTTTTCAAAGTAAAACCTTTTCACCTAGCTCATCAAAAGGGAAAGAAAAACAAGTAGTTTCGCCTAGTGAGCTTTCAACTAGGAGAAAATGCTTCAAGTGTCATGGGAGAGGACATATTGCATCGGAATGTCCTAGTAAGAGTGTGTTAACAGCCTCTCAATGTGCTCTCATGGATGAGGAAGAAAAGGTCTATAACTTTGTGGCTCATGAGGAGGGTTGCGAGTTTGATGAAGAGTATGAGGAAGAGATTCAACCCGAAGATGAGTTCAACATGATGGTGGTTCGTAGAATCTTGTATAATGAACCCGAAATTGATCTTAAACAACGAAACAACTTGTTCCACACTAGATGCAAGATAGGAGAGAAGACTTGCAATGTGATTGTTGATAGTGGTGCCCAAACAGATGTTGTTTCATCCGAGGCTGTGAGTAAATTGAAGCTACCCACTAGAGACCATGGTGAACCTTACAAGCTTAATTGGTTGAATGATGGCACAAGCATTAGAGTCAAGAAGCAAGCATTGGTGTCTTATTCCATTGGAGGGTTCGAAGATGAGCGTTGGTGTGATATTCTTCCTATGGACGCGTGTCATTTGTTGCTTGGAAGATCGTGGCAGTTTGATCATGATTCGGAGCATAAAGGGAAAACTAATGTGTATATTGTAACTACCAAAAATGGTAGAAAAGTTAAGTTAGTGCCTTTACCTCCTAAAGTTGCTAAGAAAGAAAAAGAGAAAAGCAACTATCTTGTAACTTGTAATGAATATGAACGAATAATGAAAGAAATGGGGGGAGGGTATGCTTTGGTGGTAAGGACCAAAGATGATAATGGTACTACTTGTATTAACTCATCCATGCTAAATGAGTTATTAGAAGAGTACCAAGATGTGTTCCCCAATGACTTGCCCAAAGGCCTACCTCCAATTAGAGGCATTGAGCACGCCATTGACTTAATTCCAGGAGCACCTTTGCCCAACAAGGCTGCCTATAGGTGTAATCCGGAAGAGAGTAAGGAACTTGAAAAGCAAGTGAACGAATTACTTGAGAGAGGTTATGTGAGAGAAAGCCTTAGTCCTTGCGCGGTTCCAGCCCTCTTAGTACCAAAAAAAGATGGTACTTGGAGAATGTGTGTTGATAGTCGTTCCATTAACAATATAACGGTCAAATACCGTTTTCCTATGCCTCGATTGCAAGATATGTTAGATGAGTTGAGTGGTGCCTTAGTCTTTTCCAAAATAGATTTAAGGAGTGGGTACCATCAAATGAGAATTCGAGAGGGGGATGAGTGGAAGACGGCTTTCAAAACAAAACAAGGGTTGTATGAGTGGTTAGTGATGCCATTTGGGCTTTGCAACGCCCCAAGCTCCTTCATGAGATTGATGAATGATGTTCTCCGTCCTTTTCTTAATGATTTTGTTGTTGTTTACTTAGATGACATTCTTGTGTATAGTAAAAACAATGATGATCATGTAATTCATTTGAGGAGATTGTTTGAAAAATTGAGGGAGGTGAAGTTGTATGGTAAGCTTGAAAAATGTGTATTCATGACTCCTAGTGTTGTATTCTTAGGATACAATGTAACAGGAGAGGGGGTTCATGTAGATCCGGAGAAGGTAAAAGCAGTCCAGTCTTGGTTGGCTCCAACCAATGTGCACGAAGTTAGAATTTTTCATGGACTTGCCTCCTTCTATAGGCGGTTCATCAAAAACTTCTCTACCATCATGGCTCCAATCACCGAGTTGACCAAAAAGGGTGAGTTCGTACGGGAAGAAAATGCTCAACGAGCCTTTGAGAAGGTTAAACATATGCTTTGCAACGCTCCTATACTTGTGCTACCAGATTTCAACCAAGTGTTTGAGGTAGAGTGTGATGCAAGTGGGATTGGAATAGGTGCTGTTTTGATTCAAGAGAAGAAGCCCGTGAGTTACTTTAGTGAGAAGTTGAATGGGGCTAAGTTGAACTATTCCACTTATGACCGTGAGTTCTATGCCATAGTTAGAGCACTTGATCATTGGTCTCACTACCTTAGACCAAAACCATTTGTTCTTCATTCCGATCATGAGGCTCTGAAATTTATTCATGGGCAACAAAAACTCAACAAGAGACATGCTAAATGGGTGGAGTTTCTCCAATCATTTACCTTTAGCTCCAAGTACAAGGATGGAAAGAGTAATGTTGTGGCCGATGCATTGTCTCGTCGGAGCTACTTACTTTCCATGGTGGATGCTAAGATCTTGGGTTTTGAACAACTCAAGGAATGTTACATAAATGATCCCGACTTTGCTAGCGAGATAGAGAATCCTACCAAAGAGTTTGTGAGACAAGATGGCTACCTCTTTAAAGGTAACAAGCTATGTGTTCCGAAGAGTGGGGTTAGGGAGTTATTAGTGAGAGAAGTGCATGGTGGAGGTTTAGCCGGTCATTTTGGGATACAAAAGACTCTTGATATTCTAGGTGAACACTTCTATTGGCCTAGAATGATCAAGGATGTTACTCATGTTGTGGAGAGATGTGCTACTTGTCAAAAGGCTAAGGGACACTTCACAAAGGGTCTTTATACTCCGTTGCCAGTTCCGGATGCTCCATGGGAAAGTGTTAGCATGGATTTCATTGTTGGATTGCCTCGCACTCAAAGGGGAAGAGATAGCATCATGGTTGTTGTAGATAGATTCTCTAAAATGGCACACTTTGTAGCTTGTAATAAAACTGATGATGCCGTGAAAGTGGTCGAGCTGTACTTCAAGGAAATTGTCAAACTCCATGGCATTCCTCGAAGTATAGTATCTGATAGGGACTCCAAATTCCTTAGTCACTTTTGGAGAACCCTATGGAAACTTGTGGGTACCAAGTTACTATTTAGTACCTCTCATCATCCCCAAACCGATGGGCAAACCGAGGTCACTAATAGAACTTTGGGTACTTTGTTACGAGGTCTTGTGAGCAAAACGCAAAAAGATTGGGACATGAAATTAGCCCATGCAGAGTTTGCTTACAATAGAGCTCATTCCCTAACTACTTCCCGTTCTCCATTTGAAGTACTTTATGGAGTGAACCCATTTGTGCCGATTGATCTTGTTCCTATGGTTAAGTGTGACATGGTAGAGAAAGATGCTAAAAAGAGGGTGGAAACCTTTCAAAAAACCTGTGAGCAAGTGAAGAAAAGAATTGAGGAGATGAATAAAAAATACCAAGAGCGAGCCAATAAGAAACGCAAACAGCCTATTTTTCATCCCGGGGACTTGGTTCTGGTGCATTTGAGGAAGGAGAGGTTCCCTAAGCTTCGCAAAAACAGGCTTATGCCTCGTTCTGATGGTCCTTTTAAAGTTCTTGAGAGGGTGAACGATAGTGCTTACAAAATTGAGCTACCAGACAAATTGATGGGTGTTAGTGCGACTTTCAATGTAGGGGATTTATCACCATACTTTGATGATTCAAGTTTGAGGGCAAACTCTTTTGAAGAAGGGGGGAATGATCCAAAGTGGACATCTAATGAACCTGTTGCTTTAGTCTTAGAGACTCTTGGGTTTTTCCCATTCACAAAGAAGGGTGAAATTCTATGCTGCATTTCATGGGAAGATTGAAGATTGGTACACGGTTGGCTAGCATCACATTTTGGACGCATTTCATGACTATTTTGGGCGTGTGGATCCTAGGCTATTTACTATCTATTATTAACTTATGTGCTAGTTAATGTTGCTGAAATAATGCCAAGAATCTAGCTCTTGGCCGGTTGTAATGGGGGGGTTATCAATAGGCTTTATTATGCTTTCATTACTTAGCTTAAATCAAGGCTTAAATCAAGAAGGAAACCATTGGCTGTTGGCCTTTCATTCTTGGACGGTTTCCTTGGCTTTTGGTGTGCTTTTGCTGCTCCTTTCCTCTATAAAAGGGAGAGCAAAACAGAAATTAAGGCAGTTTTGAGATTTGATAAAAAACCTTGTGTTTATAGCATTTTAACTTAGAGTTTGTCTCAAGTTCAAGTGTTCCCTTATTGCTTTGAGTGAGTCTTGAGTGATAAGCTTAGGAGAGATTGAGTGAGTCTTATCTCTGGCCTAAAACCCCAAAACTTTGAGTGTGTCCTTGAGTTTTGGCCCTTTTATCTTGTTCCATGATATTTGAGTATTCTAACTATAAGTATTTTTAAATCCATCAACCCATATTCGGGAGGGGGTATTTAGATTTACATCAAAAACATTTGAACAAAGCCAATTGAATCAAATGAAAGTCAAACACATTCAACCAAACCTATCTGAATCAAATGAAAGTCAAACACATTCAAACAGTGCTAATTGAATAAAATGAAAGTCAAACACATTCAAAAAGAGCTTTTTGAATCAAATGAAGGTCAAATGCATTTAAGAAAGCTAATTGAATCATATGAAAGTCAAACACATTCAAACAAAGTTAATTGAATCAAATGTAAGTCAAATACATTAAAACAGAGCTTTTTGAATCAAATGAAAGTCAAATGCATTCAACAAAGCTAATTGAATCAAACGAAAGTCAAAAACATCTAAAAAATTCTAATTAAATCAAATGAAAGTCAAACACATTCAGAAAAAGCTATTTAAATCAAATGAAAGTTAAATGCATTCTACAAATCTAATTGACTCAAATGAAAGTAAAAAACATCTAAAAACTTCAAATTAAATCAATAAAAGGTCAAACACATTCAAACAAAACTATTTGAATCAAGTGAAAGTCAAATGCATTTTATAAAGCTAATTGAATTAAATGAAAGTCAAACACATTCAAAAAGAGCTTTTTGAATCAAATGAAGGTCAAATGCATTTAAGAAAGCTAATTGAATCATATGAAAGTCAAACACATTCAAACAAAGCTAATTGAATCAAATGTAAGTCAAATACATTCAAACAGAGCTTTTTTAATCAAATGAAAGTCAAATGCATTCAACAAAGCTAATTGAATCAAACGAAAGTCAAAAACATCTAAAAAATTCTAATTAAATAGAAAGTCAAACACATTCAGAAAAAGCTATTTAAATCAAATGAAAGTCAAATGCATTCTACAAATCTAATTTACTCAAATGAAAGTAAAAAACATCTAAAAACTTCAAATTAAATCAATAAAAGGTCAAACACATTCAAACAAAACTATTTGAATCAAGTGAAAGTCAAATGCATTTTATAAAGCTAATTGAATCAAATGAAAGTCAAACACATCCAAACAAAGCTAATTGAATCAAATGAAAGTAAAACCCAATCAAACAAGTCTAATTAAATCAAATGAAAGTCAAAACACATTCAAACAGAGGTAATTGAATCAAATGAAAGTCAAACACATTCAAAAAGAGCTTTTTGGATCAAATGAAGGTCAAATGCAATCTACAAAGCTAATTAAATCAAATGAAAGTCAAACATATTCAAACAAAACTAATTGAATCAAATGAAATTCAAAAACATCTAAAAAAACCTAATTAAATCAAATGAAAGTCAAACACATTCAAACAAAGCTATTTGAATCAAATGAAAGTCAAATGCATTCTACAAAGGTTATTGAATCAAATGAAAGTAAAAAACATTCGAACAAAGCCAAATGAATCCAATGAAAGTCAAACACAATCAAACTAAACTATTTGAATCAAATGAAAGTCAAATGCATTCTACAAAGCTAATTGAATCAAATGAAAGTCAAAAACATTCCAACAAAGCCAATTGAATCAAATGAAAGTCAAACACATTCAAACAAACCTAATTGAATCAAATGAAAGTCAAACACTTTCAAACAGACCTAATTGAATCAAATGAAAGTCAAACACATTCAAAAGAGCTTTTTGAATCAAATGACGGTCAAATGCAATATACAAAGCTTATTGAATCAAATGAAAGTCAAACACATTGAAACAAAGCTAATTGGATCAAATGTAAGTCAAACACATTCAAACAAAGCTTTTTGAATCAATTGAAAATCAAATGCATTCAACAAAGCTAATTGAATCAAATGAAAGTAAAAAACATCTAAAAAAACCTAATTAAATCAAATGAAAGTCAAACACATTCAAACAAAGCTATTTAAATCAAATAAAAGTCAAATGCTTTCTACAAAGCTAATTGAATCAAAAGAAAGTCAAAAACATTCCAACAAAGCCAATTGAACAAAATGAAAGTCAAACACATTCAAACAAACCTAATTGAATCAAATGAAAGTCAAACACATTCAAACAAAGCTAATTGAATCAAATGTAAGTCAAATACATTCAAACAAAGCTTTTTGAATCAAATGAAAGTCAAATGCATTCAACAAAGCTCATTGAATCAAATGAAAGTAAAAAACAACTAAAAAAATCTAATTAAATCAAATGAAAGTAAAACACATTCAGACAAAGCTATTGGAATCAAATGAAAGTCAAATGCATTCTACAAATCTAATTGAATCAAATGAAAGTAAAAAACATTTGAACAAAGCCAATTGAATCAAATGAAAGTCAAACACATTCAAACAAACCTAATTGAATCAAATGAAAGTCAAACACATTCAAACAAAGCTAATTGAATCAAATGAAAGTAAAACACATTAAAACAAACCTAATTGAATCAAAAGAAAGTCAAACACATTCAAACAGCGCTAATTGAATCAAATGAAAGTCAAACACATTCAAAAAGAGTTTTTTGAATCAAATGAAGGTCAAATGCAATCTGCAAAGCTAATCAAATCAAATGAAAGTCAAACACATTCAAACAAAGCTTATTGAATCAAATGTAAGTCAAATACATTCAAACAAAGCTTTTTGAATCAAATGAAAGTCAAATGCATTCAACAAAGCTTATTGAATCAAATGAAAGTCAAAAACATCTAAAAAAAATCTTATTAAATCAAATGAAAGTCAAACACATTCAGACAAAGCTATTTGAATCAAATGAAAGTCAAATGCATTTTACAAATCTAATTGAATCAAATGAAAGTAAAAAACATTTGAACAAAGCCAATTGAATCAAATGAAAGTCAAACACATTCAAACAAACCTATCTGAATCAAATGAAAGTCAAACACATTCAAACAGTGCTATTTGAATAAAATGAAAGTCAAACACATTTAAAAAGAGCTTTTTGAATCAAATGAAGGTCAAATGCATTTAAGAAAGCTAATTGAATCAAATGAAAGTCAAACACATTCAAACAAAGCTAATTGAATCAAATGTAAGTCAAACACATTCAAACAGAGCTCTCAAATGCATTCAACAAAGCTAATTGAATCAAACGAAAGTAAAAAACATCTAAAAAAATCTAATTAAATCAAATGAAAGTCAAACACATTCAAACAAAGCTATTTGAATCAAATGAAAATCAAATGCATTCTACAAATCTAATTGACTCAAATGAAAGTAAAAAACATCTAAAAAATTCAAATTAAATCAATAAAAGGTCAAACACATTCAAACAAAACTAATTGAATCAAGTGTAACTCAAAAGCATTCTATAAAGCTAATTGAATTAAATGAAAGTCAAACACATTCAAAAAGAGCTTTTTGAATCAAATGAAGGTCAAATGCATTTAAGAAAGCTAATTGAATCATATGAAAGTCAAACACATTCAAACAAAGCTAATTGAATCAAATGTAAGTCAAATACATTCAAACAGAGCTTTTTGAATCAAATGAAAGTCAAATGCATTCAACAAAGCTAATTGAATCAAACGAAAGTCAAAAACATCTAAAAAATTCTAATTAAATCAAATGAAAGTCAAACACATTCAGAAAAAGCTATTTAAATCAAATGAAAGTCAAATGCATTCTACAAATCTTATTGACTCAAATGAAAGTAAAAAACATCTAAAAAATTCAAATTAAATCAATAAAAGGTCAAACACATTCGAACAAAACTATTTGAATCAAGTGAAAGTCAAATGCATTTTATAAAGCTAATTGAATCAAATGAAAGTAAAACACATCCAAACAAAGCTAATTGAATCAAATGAAAGTAAAACACAATCAAACAAGTCTAATTAAATCAAATGAAAGTCAAACACATTCAAACAGAGGTAATTGAATCAAATGAAAGTCAAACACATTCAAAAAGAGCTTTTTGGATCAAATGAAGGTCAAATGCAATCTACAAAGCTAATTAAATCAAATGAAAGTCAAACACATTCAAACAAAACTAATTGAATCAAATGAAAGTCAAAAACATCTAAAAAAACCTAATTAAATCAAATGAAAGTCAAACACATTCAAACAAAGCTATTTGAATCAAATGAAAGTCAAATGCATTCTACAAAGGTTATTGAATCAAATGAAAGTAAAAAACATTCGAACAAAGCCAAATGAATCCAATGAAAGTCAAACACAATCAAACTAAACTATTTGAATCAAATGAAAGTCAAATGCATTCTACAAAGCTAATTGAATCAAATGAAAGTCAAAAACATTCCAACAAAGCCAATTGAATCAAATGAAAGTCAAACACATTCAAACAAACCTAATTGAATCAAATGAAAGTCAAACACTTTCAAACAGACCTAATTGAATCAAATGAAAGTCAAACACATTCAAAATAGCTTTTTGAATCAAATGACGGTCAAATGCAATATACAAAGCTTATTGAATCAAATGAAAGTCAAACACATTGAAACAAAGCTAATTGGATCAAATGTAAGTCAAACACATTCAAACAGAGCTTTTTTAATCAATTGAAAGTCAAATGCATTCAACAAAGCTAATTGAATCAAATGAAAGTAAAAAACATCTAAAAAAACCTAATTAAATCAAATGAAAGTCAAACACATTCAAACAAAGCTATTTAAATCAAATAAAAGTCAAATGCTTTCTACAAAGCTAATTGAATCAAATGAAAGTCAAAAACATTCCAACAAAGCCAATTGAACAAAATGAAAGTCAAACACATTCAAACAAACCTAATTGAATCAAATGAAAGTCAAACACATTCAAACAAAGCTAATTGAATCAAATGTAAGTCAAATACATTCAAACAAAGCTTTTTGAATCAAATGAAAGTCAAATGCATTCAACAAAGCTCATTGAATCAAATGAAAGTAAAAAACAACTAAAAAAATCTAATTAAATCAAATGAAAGTAAAACACATTCAGACAAAGCTATTTGAATCAAATGAAAGTCAAATGCATTCTACAAATCTAATTGAATCAAATGAAAGTAAAAAACATTTGAACAAAGCCAATTGAATCAAATGAAAGTCAAACACATTCAAACAAACCTAATTGAATCAAATGAAAGTCAAACACATTCAAACAAAGCTAATTGAATCAAATGAAAGTAAAACACATTAAAACAAACCTAATTGAATAAAATGAAAGTCAAACACATTCAAACAACGCTAATTGAATCAAATGAAAGTCAAACACATTCAAAAAGAGTTTTTTGAATCAAATGAAGGTCAAATGCAATCTGCAAAGCTAATCAAATCAAATGAAAGTCAAACACATTCAAACAAAGCTTATTGAATCAAATGTAAGTCAAATACATTCAAACAAAGCTTTTTGAATCAAATGAAAGTCAAATGCATTCAACAAAGCTTATTGAATCAAATGAAAGTAAAAAAACATCTTAAAAAAATCTTATTAAATCAAATGAAAGTCAAACACATTCAGACAAAGCTATTTGAATCAAATGAAAGTCAAATGCATTTTACAAATCTAATTGAATCAAATGAAAGTAAAAAACATTTGAACAAAGCAAATTGAATCAAATGAAAGTCAAACACATTCAAACAAACTTAATTGAATCAAATGAAAGTCAAACACATTCAAACAAAGCTAATTGAATCAAATGAAAGTAAAACACATTAAAACAAACCTAATTGAATCAAATGAAAGTCAACCACATTCAAACAAAGTTAATTGAATCAAATGTAAGTCAAATACATTAAAACAGAGCTTTTTGAATCAAATGAAAGTCAAATGCATTCAACAAAGCTAATTGAATCAAACGAAAGTCAAAAACATCTAAAAAATTCTAATTAAATCAAATGAAAGTCAAACACATTCAGAAAAAGCTATTTAAATCAAATGAAAGTTAAATGCATTCTACAAATCTAATTGACTCAAATGAAAGTAAAAAACATCTAAAAACTTCAAATTAAATCAATAAAAGGTCAAACACATTCAAACAAAACTATTTGAATCAAGTGAAAGTCAAATGCATTTTATAAAGCTAATTGAATTAAATGAAAGTCAAACACATTCAAAAAGAGCTTTTTGAATCAAATGAAGGTCAAATGCATTTAAGAAAGCTAATTGAATCATATGAAAGTCAAACACATTCAAACAAAGCTAATTGAATCAAATGTAAGTCAAATACATTCAAACAGAGCTTTTTTAATCAAATGAAAGTCAAATGCATTCAACAAAGCTAATTGAATCAAACGAAAGTCAAAAACATCTAAAAAATTCTAATTAAATAGAAAGTCAAACACATTCAGAAAAAGCTATTTAAATCAAATGAAAGTCAAATGCATTCTACAAATCTAATTTACTCAAATGAAAGTAAAAAACATCTAAAAACTTCAAATTAAATCAATAAAAGGTCAAACACATTCAAACAAAACTATTTGAATCAAGTGAAAGTCAAATGCATTTTATAAAGCTAATTGAATCAAATGAAAGTCAAACACATCCAAACAAAGCTAATTGAATCAAATGAAAGTAAAACCCAATCAAACAAGTCTAATTAAATCAAATGAAAGTCAAACACATTCAAACAGAGGTAATTGAATCAAATGAAAGTCAAACACATTCAAAAAGAGCTTTTTGGATCAAATGAAGGTCAAATGCAATCTACAAAGCTAATTAAATCAAATGAAAGTCAAACATATTCAAACAAAACTAATTGAATCAAATGAAATTCATAAACATCTAAAAAAACCTAATTAAATCAAATGAAAGTCAAACACATTCAAACAAAGCTATATGAATCAAATGAAAGTCAAATGCATTCTACAAAGGTTATTGAATCAAATGAAAGTAAAAAACATTCGAACAAAGCCAAATGAATCCAATGAAAGTCAAACACAATCAAACTAAACTATTTGAATCAAATGAAAGTCAAATGCATTCTACAAAGCTAATTGAATCAAATGAAAGTCAAAAACATTCCAACAAAGCCAATTGAATCAAATGAAAGTCAAACACATTCAAACAAACCTAATTGAATCAAATGAAAGTCAAACACTTTCAAACAGACCTAATTGAATCAAATGAAAGTCAAACACATTCAAAAGAGCTTTTTGAATCAAATGACGGTCAAATGCAATATACAAAGCTTATTGAATCAAATGAAAGTCAAACACATTGAAACAAAGCTAATTGGATCAAATGTAAGTCAAACACATTCAAACAAAGCTTTTTGAATCAATTGAAAATCAAATGCATTCAACAAAGCTAATTGAATCAAATGAAAGTAAAAAACATCTAAAAAAACCTAATTAAATCAAATGAAAGTCAAACACATTCAAACAAAGCTATTTAAATCAAATAAAAGTCAAATGCTTTCTACAAAGCTAATTAAATCAAAAGAAAGTCAAAAACATTCCAACAAAGCCAATTGAACAAAATAAAAGTCAAACACATTCAAACAAACCTAATTGAATCAAATGAAAGTCAAACACATTCAAACAAAGCTAATTGAATCAAATGTAAGTCAAATACATTCAAACAAAGCTTTTTGAATCAAATGAAAGTCAAATGCATTCAACAAAGCTCATTGAATCAAATGAAAGTAAAAAACAACTAAAAAAATCTAATTAAATCAAATGAAAGTAAAACACATTCAGACAAAGCTATTGGAATCAAATGAAAGTCAAATGCATTCTACAAATCTAATTGAATCAAATGAAAGTAAAAAACATTTGAACAAAGCCAATTGAATCAAATGAAAGTCAAACACATTCAAACAAACCTAATTGAATCAAATAAAGTCAAACACATTCAAACAAAGCTAATTGAATCAAATGAAAGTAAAACACATTAAAACAAACCTAATTGAATCAAAAGAAAGTCAAACACATTCAAACAGCGCTAATTGAATCAAATGAAAGTCAAACACATTCAAAAAGAGTTTTTTGAATCAAATGAAGGTCAAATGCAATCTGCAAAGCTAATCAAATCAAATGAAAGTCAAACACATTCAAACAAAGCTTATTGAATCAAATGTAAGTCAAATACATTCAAACAAAGCTTTTTGAATCAAATGAAAGTCAAATGCATTCAACAAAGCTTATTGAATCAAATGAAAGTCAAAAACATCTAAAAAAAATCTTATTAAATCAAATGAAAGTCAAACACATTCAGACAAAGCTATTTGAATCAAATGAAAGTCAAATGCATTTTACAAATCTAATTGAATCAAATGAAAGTAAAAAACATTTGAACAAAGCCAATTGAATCAAATGAAAGTCAAACACATTCAAACAAACCTATCTGAATCAAATGAAAGTCAAACACATTCAAACAGTGCTAATTGAATAAAATGAAAGTCAAACACATTTAAACAGAGCTTTTTGAATCAAATGAAGGTCAAATGCATTTAAGAAAGCTAATTGAATCAAATGAAAGTCAAACACATTCAAACAAAGCTAATTGAATTAAATGTAAGTCAAACACATTCAAACAGAGCTCTCAAATGCATTCAACAAAGCTAATTGAATCAAACGAAAGTAAAAAACATCTAAAAAAATCTAATTAAATCAAATGAAAGTCAAACACATTCAAACAAAGCTATTTGAATCAAATGAAAATCAAATGCATTCTACAAATCTAATTGACTCAAATGAAAGTAAAAAACATCTAAAAAATTCAAATTAAATCAATAAAAGGTCAAACACATTCAAACAAAACTAATTGAATCAAGTGTAACTCAAAAGCATTCTATAAAGCTAATTGAATTAAATGAAAGTCAAACACATTCAAAAAGAGCTTTTTGAATCAAATGAAGGTCAAATGCATTTAAGAAAGCTAATTGAATCATATGAAAGTCAAACACATTCAAACAAAGCTAATTGAATCAAATGTAAGTCAAATACATTCAAACAGAGCTTTTTGAATCAAATGAAAGTCAAATGCATTCAACAAAGCTAATTGAATCAAACGAAAGTCAAAAACATCTAAAAAATTCTAATTAAATAAAATGAAAGTCAAACACATTCAGAAAAAGCTATTTAAATCAAATGAAAGTCAAATGCATTCTACAAATCTTATTGACTCAAATGAAAGTAAAAAACATCTAAAAAATTCAAATTAAATCAATAAAAGGTCAAACACATTCGAACAAAACTATTTGAATCAAGTGAAAGTCAAATGCATTTTATAAAGCTAATTGAATCAAATGAAAGTAAAACACATCCAAACAAAGCTAATTGAATCAAATGAAAGTAAAACACAATCAAACAAGTCTAATTAAATCAAATGAAAGTCAAACACATTCAAACAGAGGTAATTGAATCAAATGAAAGTCAAACACATTCAAAAGGAGCTTTTTGGATCAAATGAAGGTCAAATGCAATCTACAAAGCTAATTAAATCAAATGAAAGTCAAACACATTCAAACAAAACTAATTGAATCAAATGAAAGTCAAAAACATCTAAAAAAACCTAATTAAATCAAATGAAAGTCAAACACATTCAAACAAAGCTATTTGAATCAAATGAAAGTCAAATGCATTCTACAAAGGTTATTGAATCAAATGAAAGTAAAAAACATTCGAACAAAGCCAAATGAATCCAATGAAAGTCAAACACAATCAAACTAAACTATTTGAATCAAATGAAAGTCAAATGCATTCTACAAAGCTAATTGAATCAAATGAAAGTCAAAAACTTTCCAACAAAGCCAATTGAATCAAATGAAAGTCAAACACATTCAAACAAACCTAATTGAATCAAATGAAAGTCAAACACTTTCAAACAGACCTAATTGAATCAAATGAAAGTCAAACACATTCAAAATAGCTTTTTGAATCAAATGACGGTCAAATGCAATATACAAAGCTTATTGAATCAAATGAAAGTCAAACACATTGAAACAAAGCTAATTGGATCAAATGTAAGTCAAACACATTCAAACAGAGCTTTTTTAATCAATTGAAAGTCAAATGCATTCAACAAAGCTAATTGAATCAAATGAAAGTAAAAAACATCTAAAAAAACCTAATTAAATCAAATGAAAGTCAAACATATTCAAACAAAGCTATTTAAATCAAATAAAAGTCAAATGCTTTCTACAAAGCTAATTGAATCAAATGAAAGTCAAAAACATTCCAACAAAGCCAATTGAACAAAATGAAAGTCAAACACATTCAAACAAACCTAATTGAATCAAATGAAAGTCAAACACATTCAAACAAAGCTAATTGAATCAAATGTAAGTCAAATACATTCAAACAAAGCTTTTTGAATCAAATGAAAGTCAAATGCATTCAACAAAGCTCATTGAATCAAATGAAAGTAAAAAACAACTAAAAAAATCTAATTAAATCAAATGAAAGTAAAACACATTCAGACAAAGCTATTTGAATCAAATGAAAGTCAAATGCATTCTACAAATCTAATTGAATCAAATGAAAGTAAAAAACATTTGAACAAAGCCAATTGAATCAAATGAAAGTCAAACACATTCAAACAAACCTAATTGAATCAAATGAAAGTCAAACACATTCAAACAAAGCTAATTGAATCAAATGAAAGTAAAACACATTAAAACAAACCTAATTGAATAAAATGAAAGTCAAACACATTCAAACAGCGCTAATTGAATCAAATGAAAGTCAAACACATTCAAAAAGAGTTTTTTGAATCAAATGAAGGTCAAATGCAATCTGCAAAGCTAATCAAATCAAATGAAAGTCAAACACATTCAAACAAAGCTTATTGAATCAAATGTAAGTCAAATACATTCAAACAAAGCTTTTTGAATCAAATGAAAGTCAAATGCATTCAACAAAGCTTATTGAATCAAATGAAAGTCAAAAAACATCTTAAAAAAATCTTATTAAATCAAATGAAAGTCAAACACATTCAGACAAAGCTATTTGAATCAAATGAAAGTCAAATGCATTTTACAAATCTAATTGAATCAAATGAAAGTAAAAAACATTTGAACAAAGCAAATTGAATCAAATGAAAGTCAAACACATTCAAACAAACTTAATTGAATCAAATGAAAGTCAAACACATTCAAACAAAGCTAATTGAATCAAATGAAAGTAAAACACATTAAAACAAACCTAATTGAATCAAATGAAAGTCAACCACATTCAAACAAAGTTAATTGAATCAAATGTAAGTCAAATACATTAAAACAGAGCTTTTTGAATCAAATGAAAGTCAAATGCATTCAACAAAGCTAATTGAATCAAACGAAAGTCAAAAACATCTAAAAAATTCTAATTAAATCAAATGAAAGTCAAACACATTCAGAAAAAGCTATTTAAATCAAATGAAAGTTAAATGCATTCTACAAATCTAATTGACTCAAATGAAAGTAAAAAACATCTAAAAACTTCAAATTAAATCAATAAAAGGTCAAACACATTCAAACAAAACTATTTGAATCAAGTGAAAGTCAAATGCATTTTATAAAGCTAATTGAATTAAATGAAAGTCAAACACATTCAAAAAGAGCTTTTTGAATCAAATGAAGGTCAAATGCATTTAAGAAAGCTAATTGAATCATATGAAAGTCAAACACATTCAAACAAAGCTAATTGAATCAAATGTAAGTCAAATACATTCAAACAGAGCTTTTTTAATCAAATGAAAGTCAAATGCATTCAACAAAGCTAATTGAATCAAACGAAAGTCAAAAACATCTAAAAAATTCTAATTAAATAGAAAGTCAAACACATTCAGAAAAAGCTATTTAAATCAAATGAAAGTCAAATGCATTCTACAAATCTAATTTACTCAAATGAAAGTAAAAAACATCTAAAAACTTCAAATTAAATCAATAAAAGGTCAAACACATTCAAACAAAACTATTTGAATCAAGTGAAAGTCAAATGCATTTTATAAAGCTAATTGAATCAAATGAAAGTCAAACACATCCAAACAAAGCTAATTGAATCAAATGAAAGTAAAACCCAATCAAACAAGTCTAATTAAATCAAATGAAAGTCAAACACATTCAAACAGAGGTAATTGAATCAAATGAAAGTCAAACACATTCAAAAAGAGCTTTTTGGATCAAATGAAGGTCAAATGCAATCTACAAAGCTAATTAAATCAAATGAAAGTCAAACATATTCAAACAAAACTAATTGAATCAAATGAAATTCAAAAACATCTAAAAAAACCTAATTAAATCAAATGAAAGTCAAACACATTCAAACAAAGCTATTTGAATCAAATGAAAGTCAAATGCATTCTACAAAGGTTATTGAATCAAATGAAAGTAAAAAACATTCGAACAAAGCCAAATGAATCCAATGAAAGTCAAACACAATCAAACTAAACTATTTGAATCAAATGAAAGTCAAATGCATTCTACAAAGCTAATTGAATCAAATGAAAGTCAAAAACATTCCAACAAAGCCAATTGAATCAAATGAAAGTCAAACACATTCAAACAAACCTAATTGAATCAAATGAAAGTCAAACACTTTCAAACAGACCTAATTGAATCAAATGAAAGTCAAACACATTCAAAAGAGCTTTTTGAATCAAATGACGGTCAAATACAATATACAAACCTTATTGAATCAAATGAAAGTCAAACACATTGAAACAAAGCTAATTGGATCAAATGTAAGTCAAACACATTCAAACAAAGCTTTTTGAATCAATTGAAAATCAAATGCATTCAACAAAGCTAATTGAATCAAATGAAAGTAAAAAACATCTAAAAAAACCTAATTAAATCAAATGAAAGTCAAACACATTCAAACAAAGCTATTTAAATCAAATAAAAGTCAAATGCTTTCTACAAAGCTAATTGAATCAAAAGAAAGTCAAAAACATTCCAACAAAGCCAATTGAACAAAATGAAAGTCAAACACATTCAAACAAACCTAATTGAATCAAATGAAAGTCAAACACATTCAAACAAAGCTAATTGAATCAAATGTAAGTCAAATACATTCAAACAAAGCTTTTTGAATCAAATGAAAGTCAAATGCATTCAACAAAGCTCATTGAATCAAATGAAAGTAAAAAACAACTAAAAAAATCTAATTAAATCAAATGAAAGTAAAACACATTCAGACAAAGCTATTGGAATCAAATGAAAGTCAAATGCATTCTACAAATCTAATTGAATCAAATGAAAGTAAAAAACATTTGAACAAAGCCAATTGAATCAAATGAAAGTCAAACACATTCAAACAAACCTAATTGAATCAAATGAAAGTCAAACACATTCAAACAAAGCTAATTGAATCAAATGAAAGTAAAACACATTAAAACAAACCTAATTGAATCAAAAGAAAGTCAAACACATTCAAACAGCGCTAATTGAATCAAATGAAAGTCAAACACATTCAAAAAGAGTTTTTTGAATCAAATGAAGGTCAAATGCAATCTGCAAAGCTTATCAAATCAAATGAAAGTCAAACACATTCAAACAAAGCTTATTGAATCAAATGTAAGTCAAATACATTCAAACAAAGCTTTTTGAATCAAATGAAAGTCAAATGCATTCAACAAAGCTTATTGAATCAAATGAAAGTCAAAAACATCTAAAAAAAATCTTATTAAATCAAATGAAAGTCAAACACATTCAGACAAAGCTATTTGAATCAAATGAAAGTCAAATGCATTTTACAAATCTAATTGAATCAAATGAAAGTAAAAAACATTTGAACAAAGCCAATTGAATCAAATGAAAGTCAAACACATTCAAACAAACCTATCTGAATCAAATGAAAGTCAAACACATTCAAACAGTGCTAATTGAATAAAATGAAAGTCAAACACATTTAAAAAGAGCTTTTTGAATCAAATGAAGGTCAAATGCATTTAAGAAAGCTAATTGAATCAAATGAAAGTCAAACACATTCAAACAAAGCTAATTGAATCAAATGTAAGTCAAACACATTCAAACAGAGCTCTCAAATGCATTCAACAAAGCTAATTGAATCAAACGAAAGTAAAAAACATCTAAAAAAATCTAATTAAATCAAATGAAAGTCAAACACATTCAAACAAAGCTATTTGAATCAAATGAAAATCAAATGCATTCTACAAATCTAATTGACTCAAATGAAAGTAAAAAACATCTAAAAAATTCAAATTAAATCAATAAAAGGTCAAACACATTCAAACAAAACTAATTGAATCAAGTGTAACTCAAAAGCATTCTATAAAGCTAATTGAATTAAATGAAAGTCAAACACATTCAAAAAGAGCTTTTTGAATCAAATGAAGGTCAAATGCATTTAAGAAAGCTAATTGAATCATATGAAAGTCAAACACATTCAAACAAAGCTAATTGAATCAAATGTAAGTCAAATACATTCAAACAGAGCTTTTTGAATCAAATGAAAGTCAAATGCATTCAACAAAGCTAATTGAATCAAACGAAAGTCAAAAACATCTAAAAAATTCTAATTAAATCAAATGAAAGTCAAACACATTCAGAAAAAGCTATTTAAATCAAATGAAAGTCAAATGCATTCTACAAATCTTATTGACTCAAATGAAAGTAAAAAACATCTAAAAAATTCAAATTAAATCAATAAAAGGTCAAACACATTCGAACAAAACTATTTGAATCAAGTGAAAGTCAAATGCATTTTATAAAGCTAATTGAATCAAATGAAAGTAAAACACATCCAAACAAAGCTAATTGAATCAAATGAAAGTAAAACACAATCAAACAAGTCTAATTAAATCAAATGAAAGTCAAACACATTCAAACAGAGGTAATTGAATCAAATGAAAGTCAAACACATTCAAAAAGAGCTTTTTGGATCAAATGAAGGTCAAATGCAATCTACAAAGCTAATTAAATCAAATGAAAGTCAAACACATTCAAACAAAACTAATTGAATCAAATGAAAGTCAAAAACATCTAAAAAAACCTAATTAAATCAAATGAAAGTCAAACACATTCAAACAAAGCTATTTGAATCAAATGAAAGTCAAATGCATTCTACAAAGGTTATTGAATCAAATGAAAGTAAAAAACATTCGAACAAAGCCAAATGAATCCAATGAAAGTCAAACACAATCAAACTAAACTATTTGAATCAAATGAAAGTCAAATGCATTCTACAAAGCTAATTGAATCAAATGAAAGTCAAAAACATTCCAACAAAGCCAATTGAATCAAATGAAAGTCAAACACATTCAAACAAACCTAATTGAATCAAATGAAAGTCAAACACTTTCAAACAGACCTAATTGAATCAAATGAAAGTCAAACACATTCAAAATAGCTTTTTGAATCAAATGACGGTCAAATGCAATATACAAAGCTTATTGAATCAAATGAAAGTCAAACACATTGAAACAAAGCTAATTGGATCAAATGTAAGTCAAACACATTCAAACAGAGCTTTTTTAATCAATTGAAAGTCAAATGCATTCAACAAAGCTAATTGAATCAAATGAAAGTAAAAAACATCTAAAAAAACCTAATTAAATCAAATGAAAGTCAAACACATTCAAACAAAGCTATTTAAATCAAATAAAAGTCAAATGCTTTCTACAAAGCTAATTGAATCAAATGAAAGTCAAAAACATTCCAACAAAGCCAATTGAACAAAATGAAAGTCAAACACACACATTATCAAAGACAAACACTAACAGCTAATTGAATCAAATGAAAGTCAATACACAACATCATGAATCAAACACACAAAAGCTAATTGAATCAAATGTAAGTCAAATACATTCAAACAAAGCTTTTTGAATCAAATGAAAGTCAAATGCATTCAACAAAGCTCATTGAATCAAATGAAAGTAAAAAACAACTAAAAAAATCTAATTAAATCAAATGAAAGTAAAACACATTCAGACAAAGCTATTTGAATCAAATGAAAGTCAAATGCATTCTACAAATCTAATTGAATCAAATGAAAGTAAAAACATTGAACAAAGCAATGAATCAAATGAAAGTCAAACACATTCAAACAAACCTAATTGAATCAAATGAAAGTCAAACACATTCAAACAAAGCTAATTGAATCAAATGAAAGTAAAACACATTAAAACAAACCTAATGAATAAAATGAAAGTCAAACACATTCAAACAGCGCTAATTGAATCAAATGAAAGTCAAACACATTCAAAAAGAGTTTTTTGAATCAAATGAAGGTCAAATGCAATCTGCAAAGCTAATCAAATCAAATGAAAGTCAAACACATTCAAACAAAGCTTATTGAATCAAATGTAAGTCAAATACATTCAAACAAAGCTTTTTGAATCAAATGAAAGTCAAATGCATTCAACAAAGCTTATTGAATCAAATGAAAGTCAAAAAACATCTTAAAAAAATCTTATTAAATCAAATGAAAGTCAAACACATTCAGACAAAGCTATTTGAATCAAATGAAAGTCAAATGCATTTTACAAATCTAATTGAATCAAATGAAAGTAAAAAACATTTGAACAAAGCAAATTGAATCAAATGAAAGTCAAACACATTCAAACAAACTTAATTGAATCAAATGAAAGTCAAACACATTCAAACAAAGCTAATTGAATCAAATGAAAGTAAAACACATTAAAACAAACCTAATTGAATCAAATGAAAGTCAACCACATTCAAACAGCGCTAATTGAATCAAATGAAAGTCAAACACATTCAAAAAGAGTTTTTCGAATCAAATGAAGGTCAAATGCAATCTGCAAAGCTAATCAAATCAAATGAAAGTCAAACACATTCAAACAAAGCTTATTGAATCAAATGTAAGTCAAATACATTCAAACAAAGCTTTTTGAATCAAATGAAAGTCAAATGCATTCAACAAAGCTTATTGAATCAAATGAAAGTCAAAAACATCTAAAAAAAATCTTATTAAATCAAATTAAAGTTAAACACATTCAGACAAAGCTATTTGAATCAAATGAAGATCAATTGCATTTTACAAATCTAATTGAATCAAATGAAAGTAAAAAACATTTGAACAAAGCCAATTGAAACAAATGAAAGTCAAACACATTCAAACAAACCTATCTGAATCAAATGAAAGTCAAACACATTCAAACAGTGCTAATTGAATAAAATGAAAGTCAAATACATTTAAAAAGAGCTTTTTGAATCAAATGAAGGTCAAATGCATTTAAGAAAGCTAATTGAATCAAATGAAAGTCAAACACATTCAAACAAAGCTAATTGAATCAAATGTACGTCAAACACATTCAAACAGAGCTCTCAAATGCATTCAACAAAGCTAATTGAATCTAACGAAAGTCAAAAACATCTAAAAAATCTAATTAAATCAAATGAAAGTCAAACACATTTAAACAAAGCTATTTGAATCCAATGAAAATCAAATGCATTCTACAAATCTAATTGACTCAAATGAAAGTAAAAAACATCTAAAAAATTCAAATTAAATCAATAAAAGGTCAAACACTTCAAACTAAACTATTTGAATCAAACGAAAGTCAAAAGCATTCTATAAAGCCAATTGAATCAAATTAAAGTCAAACACTTTCAAACAAAGCTAATTGAATCAAAAGAAAGTAAAACACATTCAAACAAACCTAATTGAATCAAATGAAAGTCAAAGACATTCAAACAGAGCTAATTGAATCAAATGAAAGTCAAACACATTTAAACAAAGGTAATTGAATCAAATGCAAGTCAAACACATTCAGAAAAAGCTATTTAAATCAAATGAAAGTCAAATGCATTCTACAAATCTAATTGACTCAAATGAAAGTAAAAAACATCTAAAAAATTCAAATTAAATCTAAAAAAGGTCAAACACATTCAAACAAAACTATTTGAATCAAGTGAAAGTCAAATGCATTTTATAAAGCTAATTGAATCAAATGAAAGTCAAACACATCCAAACAAAGCTAATTGAATCAAATGAAAGTAAAACACAATCAAACAAGTCTAATTAAATCAAATGAAAGTCAAACACATTCAAACAGAGGTAATTGAATCAAATGAAAGTCAAACACATTCAAAAAGAGCTTTTTGAATCAAATGAAGGTCAAATGCAATATACAAAGCTAATTAAATCAAATGAAAGTCAAACACATTCAAACAAAACTAATTGAATCAAATGAAAGTCAAAAACATCTAAAAAAACCTAATTAAATCAAATGAAAGTCAAACACATTCAAACAAAGCTATTTGAATCAAATGAAAGTCAAATGCATTCTACAAAGGTTATTGAATCAAATGAAAGTAAAAAGCATTCGAACAAAGCCAAATGAATCCAATGAAAGTCAAACACAAACAAACTAAACTATTTGAATCAAATGAAAGTCAAATGCATTCTACAAAGCTAATTGAATCAAATGAAAGTCAAAAACATTCCAACAAAGCCAATTGAATCAAATGAAAGTCAAACACATTCAAACAAATCTAATTAAATCAAATGAAAGTCAAACACTTTCAAACAGACCTAATGATCCAAAGTGGAAACCTTTCATAAACCTGTGAGCAAGTGACGAAAAGAATTGAGGAGATGAATAAAAAATACCAAGAGCGAGCCAATAAGAAACGCAAAAAGCCTATTTTTCATCCCGGGGACTTGGTTTGGGTGCATTTGAGGAAGGAGAGGTTCCCTAAGCTTCGCAAAAACAAGCTTATGCCTCGTTCTGATGGTCCTTTTAAGGTTCTTGAGAGGGTGAACGATAGTGCTTACAAAATTGAGCTACCAGACAAATTGATGGGTGTTAGTGCGACTTTCAATGTAGGGGATTTATCACCATACTTTGATGATTCAAGTTTGAGGGCAAACTCTTTTGAAGAAGGGGGGAATGATCCAAAGTGGACATCTAATGAACCTGTTGCTTTAGTCTTAGAGACTCTTGGGTTTTTCCCATTCACAAAGAAGGGTGAAATTCTATGCTGCATTTCATGGGAAGATTGAAGATTGGTACACGGTTGGCTAGCATCACATTTTGGACGCATTTCATGACTATTTTGGGCGTGTGGATCCTAGGCCATTTACTATCTATTATTAACTTATGTGCTAGTTAATGTTGCTGAAATAATGCCAAGAATCTAGCTCTTGGCCGGTTGTAATGGGGGGGTTATCAATAGGCTTTATTATGCTTTCATTACTTAGCTTAAATCAAGGCTTAAATCAAGGAGGAAACCATTGGCTGTTGGCCTTTCATTCTTGGACGGTTTCCTTGGCTTTTGGTGTGCTTTTGCTGCTCCTTTCCTCTATAAAAGGGAGAGCAAAACAGAAATTAAAAGGCAGTTTTGAGATTTGATAAAAAACCTTGTGTTTATAGCATTTTAACTTAGAGTTTGTCTCAAGTTCAAGTGTTCCCTTATTGCTTTGAGTGAGTCTTGAGTGATAAGCTTAGGAGAGATTAAGTGAGTCTTATCTCTGGCCTAAAACCCCAAAACTTTGAGTGTGTCCTTGAGTTTTGGCCCTTTTATCTTGTTCCATGATATTTGAGTATTCTAACTATAAGTATTTTTAAATCCATCAACCCATATTCAAATAAGTTTTGGCCCTTTTATCTTGTTCCATGAATCAAATGAAAGTAAAAAAACAACTAAAAAAATCTAATTAAATCAAATGAAAGTAAAACACATTCAGACAAAGCTATTTGAATCAAATGAAAGTTAAATGCATTCTACAAATCTAATTGAATCAAATGAAAGTAAAAAACATTTGAACAAAGCCAATTGAATCAAATGAAAGTCAAACACATTCAAACAAACCTAATTGAATCAAATGAAAGTCAAACACATTCAAACAAAGCTAATTGAATCAAATGAAAGTAAAACACATTAAAACAAACCTAATTGAATCAAATGAAAGTCAAACACATTTAAACAGCGCTAATTGAATCAAATGAAAGTCAAACACATTTAAAAAGAGTTTTTTGAATCAAATGAAGGTCAAATGCAATCTGCAAAGCTAATCAAATCAAATGAAAGTCAAACACATTCAAACAAAGCTTATTGAATCAAATGTAAGTCAAATACATTCAAACAAAGCTTTTTGAATCAATTGAAAGTCAAATGCATTCAACAAAGCTAATTGAATCAAATGAAAAGTAAAAAACATCTAAAAAAACCTAATTAAATCAAATGAAAGTCAAACACATTCAAACAAAGCTATTTAAATCAAATAAAAGTCAAATGCTTTCTACAAAGCTAATTGAATCAAATGAAAGTCAAAAACATTCCAACAAAGTCAATTGAACAAAATGAAAGTCAAACACATTCAAACAAACCTAATTGAATCAAATGAAAGTCAAACACATTCAAACAAAGCTAATTGAATCAAATGTAAGTCAAACACATTCAAACAAAGCTAATTAAATCGAATGTAAGTCAAATACATTCAAACAAAGCTTTTTGAATCAAATGAAAGTCAAATGCATTCAACAAAGCTCATTGAATCAAATGAAAGTAAAAAATAACTAAAAAAATCTAATTAAATCAAATGAAAGTAAAACACATTCAGACAAAGCTATTTGAATCAAATGAAAGTCAAATGCATTCTACAAATCTAATTGAATCAAATGAAAGTAAAAAACATTTGAACAAAGCCAATTGAATCAAATGAAAGTCAAACACATTCAAACAAACCTAATTGAATCAAATAAAAGTCAAACACATTCAAACAAAGCTAATTGACTCAAATGAAAGTAAAACACATTAAAACAAACCTAATTGAATCAAATGAAAGTCAAACACATTCAAACAGCGCTAATTGAATCGAATAAAAGTCAAACACATTCAAAAAGAGTTTTTTGAATCAAATGAAGGTCAAATGCAATCTGCAAAGCTAATCAAATCAAATGAAAGTCAAACACATTCAAACAAAGCTTATTGAATCAAATGTAAGTCAAATACATTCAAACAAAGCTTTTTGAATCAAATGAAAGTCAAATGCATTCAACAAAGCTTATTGAATCAAATGAAAGTAAAAAACATCTACAAAAAATCTTATTAAATCAAATGAAAGTCAAACACATTCAGACAAAGCTATTTGAATCAAATGAAAGTCAAATGCATTTTACAAATCTAATTGAATCAAATGAAAGTAAAAAACATTTGAACAAAGCCAATTGAATCAAATGAAAGTCAAACACATTCAAACAAACCTATCTGAATCAAATAAAAATCAAACACATTCTAACAGTGCTAATTGAATAAAATGAAAGTCAAACACATTTAAAAAGAGCTTTTTGAATCAAATGAAGGTCAAATGCATTTAAGAAAGCTAATTGAATCAAATGAAAGTCAAACACATTCAAACAAAGCTAATTGAATCAAATGTAAGTCAAACACATACAAACAGAGCTCTCAAATGCATTCAACAAAGCTAATTGAATCAAACGAAAGTAAAAAACATCTAAAAAAATCTAATTAAATCAAATGAAAGAAAAACACATTCAAACAAAGCTATTTGAATCAAATGAAAATCAAATGCATTCTACAAATCTAATTGACTCAAATGAAAGTAAAAAACATCTAAAAAATTCAAATTAAATCAATAAAAGGTCAAACACATTCAAACAAAACTATTTGAATCAAGTGAAAGTCAAAAGCATTCTATAAAGCTAATTGAATTAAATGAAAGTCAAACACATTCAAAAAGAGCTTTTTGAATCAAATGAAGGTCAAATGCATTTAAGAAAGCTAATTGAATCATATGAAAGTCAAACACATTCAAACAAAGCTAAAAGAATTAAATGTAAGTCAAATACATTCAAACAGAGCTTTTTGAATCAAATGAAAGTCAAATGCATTCAACAAAGCTAATTGAATCAAACGAAAGTCAAAAAACATCTAAAAAAATCTAATTAAATCAAATGAAAGTCAAACACATTCAGACAAAGCTATTTGAATCAAATGAAAGTCAAATGCATTCTACAAATCTAATTGACTCAAATGAAAGTAAAAAACATCTAAAAAATTCAAATTAAATCAATAAAAGGTCAAACACATTCAAACAAAACTATTTGAATCAAGTGAAAGTCAAATGCATTTTATAAAGCTAATTGAATCAAATGAAAGTCAAACACATCCAAACAAAGCTAATTGAATCAAATGAAAGTAAAACACAATCAAACAAGTCTAATTAAATCAAATGAAAGTCAAACACATTCAAACAGAGGTAATTGAATCAAATGAAAGTCAAACACATTCAAAAAGAGCTTTTTGAATCAAATGAAGGTCAAATGCAATCTACAAGGCTAATTAAATCAAATGAAAGTCAAACACATTCAAACAAAACTAATTGAATCAAATGAAAGTCAAAAACATCTAAAAAAACCTAATTAAATCAAATGAAAGTCAAACACATTCGAACAAAGCCAAATGAATCAAATGAAAGTAAAACACATTCAAACAAACCTAATTGAATCAAATAAAAGTCAAAGACATTCAAACAGAGCTAATTGAATCAAATGAAAGTCAAACACATTCAAACAAAGCTAATTGAATCAAATGTAAGTCAAACACATTCAAATAGAGCTTTTTGAATCAAATGAAAGTCAAATGCATTCAACAAAGCTAATTGAATCAAATGAAAGTCATATGGATTCTACAAAGCTAATTGAATCTAATGGAATTAAAAAACATTTGAACAAAGCCAAATGAATCCAATGAAAGTCAAACACATTCTAACAAAGCTTTTTGAATCAAATGAAAGTAAAATGCATTCAACAAAGCTAATTGAATCAAATGAAAGTCAAAAACATGTAAAAAAATCTAATTAAATCAAATGAAAGTCAAACACAATAAAAAAAGCTAATTAAATCAAATGAAAGTCAAACACATTCAAACAAAGCTATTTGAATAAAATGAAAGTCAAATGCAATCTACAAAGCTAATTGAATCAAATGAAAGTGAAACGCATTCAAACAAACCTAATAGTATCAAATGAAAGACAAACACATTCTGACAAAGCTAATTGAATCAAATGAAAGTCAAATACATTCAACAAATCTAATTGAATCAAATGAAAGTCAAAAACATCTAAAAAAACCTAATTAAATCAAATGAAAGTCAAACACATTCAAACAAAGCTATTTGTATCGAATGAAAGTCAAATGCATTCAACAAAGCTAATTGAATCAAACAAAAGTCAAAAACATCTAAAAAAATCTAATTAAATTAAATGAAAGTCAAACACATTCAGACAAAGCTATTTGAATCAAATGAAATTCAAATGCATTCTACAAATCTAATTGAATCAAATGAAAGTAAAAACATCTAAAAAATTCAAATTAAATCAATAAAAGGTCAAACTCATTCAAACAAAGCTAATTGAATCAAATGAAAGTCAAAAGCATTCTATAAAGCTAATTGAATCAAATGAAAGTCAAACACTTTCAAACAAAGCTAATTGAATCAAATGAAAGTCAAAAACATCTAAAAAAACCTAATTAAATCAAATGAAAGTAAAACACATTCAAACAAACCTAATTGAATCAAATGAAAGTCAAATGCATTCTACAAAGCTAATTGAATCTAATGGAATTAAAAAACATTCGAACAAAGCCAAATGAATCGAATGAAAGTCAAACACATTCTAACAAAGCTTTTTGAATCAAATGAAAGTAAAATGTATTCAACAAAGCTAATTGAATCAAATGAAAGTCAAAAACATGTAAAAAAATCTAATTAAATCAAATGAAAGTCAAACACAATAAAAAAAGCTAATTAAATCAAATGAAAGTCAAACACATTCAAACAAAGCTATTTGAATAAAATGAAAGTCAAATGCAATCTACAAAGCTAATTGAATCAAATGAAAGTGAAACGCATTCAAACAAACCTAATAGTATCAAATGAAAGACGAACACATTCTAACAAAGCTAATTGAATCAAATGAAAGTCAAATACATTCAACAAATCTAATTGAATCAAATGAAAGTCAAAAACATCTAAAAAACCTAATTAAATCAAATCAAAGTCAAACACATTCAAACAAAGCTATTTGTATCAAATGAAAGTCAAATGCATTCAACAAAGCGAATTGAATCAAACAAAAGTCAAAAACATCTAAAAAGAGCTTTTTGAATCAAATGAAGGTCAAATGCATTTAAGAAAGCTAATTGAATCAAATGAAAGTCAAACACATTCAAACAAAGCTAATTGAATCAAATGTAAGTCAAACACATTCAAATAGAGCTCTCAAATGCATTCAACAAAGCTAATTGAATCAAACGAAAGTCAAAAAGATCTAAAAAAATCTAATTAAATCAAATGAAAGTCAAACACATTCAAACAAAGCTATTTGAATCAAATGAAAATCAAATGCATTCTACAAATCTAATTGACTCAAATGAAAGTAAAAAACATCTAAAAAATTCAAATTAAATCAATAAAAGGTCAAACACATTCAAACAAAACTACTTGAATCAAGTGAAAGTCAAAAGCATTCTATAAAGCTAATTGAATTAAATGAAAGTCAAACACATTCAAAAAGAGGTTTTTGAATCAAATGAAAGTCAAACACATTCAAACAAAGCTAATTGAATCAAATGTAAGTCAAACACATTCAAACAGAGCTTTTTGAATCAAATGAAAGTCAAATGCATTCAACAAAGCTAATTGAATCAAATGAAAGTCAAACACATTCAAACACAGCTATTTGAATCAAATGAAAGTCAATTGCTATCTACAAAGCTAATTGAATCAAATGAAAGTCAAAAACATTCCAACAAAGCCAATTGAATCAAATGAAAGTCATTACATTCAAACAAACCTAATTGAATCAAATGAAAGGTAAAAACATTCAAACAAAGCTAATTGAATCAAACGAAAGTCAAACACATTCAAACAAAGCTAATTGAATCAAATGTAAGTCAAACACATTCAAACAGAGCTTTTTGAATCAAATGAAAGTCAAATGCATTCAACAAAGCTAATTGAATCAAACGAAAGTCGAAAACATCTAAAAAAGTCTAATTAAATTAAATGAATGTCAAACACATTCTGACAAAGCTATTTGAATCAAATGAAATTCAAATGCATTCTACAAATCTAATTGAATCAAATGAAAGTAAAAACATCTAAAAAATTCAAATTAAATCAATAAAAGGTCAAACTCATTCAAACAAAGCTAATTGAATCAAATGAAAGTCAAAAGCATTCTATAAAGCTAATTGAATCAAATGAAAGTCAAACACTTTCAAACAAAGCTAATTGAATCAAATGAAAGTCAAAAACATCTAAAAAAACCTAATTGAATCAAATGAAAGTAAAACACATTCAAACAAACCTAATTGAATCAAATGAAAGTCAAATGCATTCTACAAAGCTAATTGAATCTAATGGAATTAAAAAACATTCGAACAAAGCCAAATGAATCCAATGAAAGTCAAACACATTCTAACAAAGCTTTTTGAATCAAATGAAAGTAAAATGCATTCAACAAAGCTAATTGAATCAAATGAAAGTCAAAAACATGTAAAAAAATCTAATTAAATCAAATGAAAGTCAAACACAATAAAAAAAGCTAATTAAATCAAATGAAAGTCAAACACATTCAAACAAAGCTATTTGAATAAAATGAAAGTCAAATGCAATCTACAAAGCTAATTGAATCAAATGAAAGTGAAACGCATTCAAACAAACCTAATAGTATCAAATGAAAGACGAACACATTCTAACAAAGCTAATTGAATCAAATGAAAGTCAAATACATTCAACAAATCTAATTGAATCAAATGAAAGTCAAAAACATCTAAAAAAACCTAATTAAATCAAATCAAAGTCAAACACATTCAAACAAAGCTATTTGTATCAAATGAAAGTCAAATGCATTCAACAAAGCTAATTGAATAAAACAAAAGTCAAAAACATCTAAAAAGAGCTTTTTGAATCAAATGAAGGTCAAATGCATTTAAGAAAGCTAATTGAATCAAATGAAAGTCAAACACATTCAAACAAAGCTAATTGAATCAAATGTAAGTCAAACACATTCAAACAGAGCTCTCAAATGCATTCAACAAATCTAATTGAATCAAATGAAAGTCAAAAAGATCTAAAAAAATCTAATTAAATCAAATGAAAGTCAAACACATTCAAACAAAGCTATTTGAATCAAATGAAAATCAAATGCATTCTACAAATCTAATTGACTCAAATGAAAGTAAAAAACATCTAAAAAATTCAAATTAAATCAATAAAAGGTCAAACACATTCAAACAAAACTGTTTGAATCAAGTGAAAGTCAAAAGCATTCTATAAAGCTAATTGAATTAAATGAAAATCAAACACATTCAAAAAGAGGTTTTTGAATCAAATGAAAGTCAAACACATTCAAACAAAGCTAATTGAATCTAATGTAAGTCAAACACATTTAAACAGAGCTTTTTGAATCAAATGAATGTCAAATGCATTCAACAAAGCTAATTGAATCAAATGAAAGTCAAACACATTCAAACACAGCTATTTGAATCAAATGAAAGTCAATTGCTATCTACAAAGCTAATTGAATCAAATGAAAGTCAAAAACATTCCAACAAAGCCAATTGAATCAAATGAAAGTCATTACATTCAAACAAACCTAATTGAATCAAATGAAAGTTAAAAACAATCAAACAAAGCTAATTGAATCAAACGAAAGTCAAACACATTCAAACAAAGCTAATTGAATCAAATGTAAGTCAAACACATTCAAATAGAGCTTTTTGAATCAAATGAAAGTCAAATGCGTTCAACAAAGCTAATTGAATCAAACGAAAGTCGAAAACATCTAAAAAAGTCTAATTAAATTAAATGAAAGTCAAACACATTCAGACAAAGCTATTTGAATCAAATGAAATTCAAATGCATTCTACAAATCTAATTGAATCAAATGAAAGTAAAAACATCTAAAAAATTCAAATTAAATCAATAAAAGGTCAAACTCATTCAAACAAAACTATTTGAATCAAATGAAAGTCAAAAGCATTCTATAAAGCTAATTGAATCAAATGAAAGTCAAACACTTTCAAACAAAGCTAATTGAATCAAATGAAAGTCAAAAACATCTAAAAAAACCTAATTAAATCAAATGAAAGTCAAACACAATCAAACAAAGCTATTTAAATCAAATGAAAGTCAAACGCATTCTACAAAGCTAATTGAATCTAATGGAATTAAAAAACATTCGAACAAAGCCAAATGAATCCAATGAAAGTCAAACACATTCTAACAAAGCTTTTTGAATCAAATGAAAGTAAAATGCATTCAACAAAGCTAATTGAATCAAATGAAAGTCAAAAACATGTAAAAAAATCTAATTAAATCAAATGAAAGTCAAACACAATAAAAAAAGCTAATTAAATCAAATGAAAGTCAAACACATTCAAACAAAGCTATTTGAATAAAATGAAAGTCAAATGCAATCTACAAAGCTAATTGAATCAAATGAATGTGAAACGCATTCAAACAAACCTAATAGTATCAAATGAAAGACGAACACATTCTAACAAAGCTAATTGAATTAAATGAAAGTCAAATACATTCAACAAATCTAATTGAATCAAATGAAAGTCAAAAACATCTAAAAAAACCTAATTAAATCAAATGAAAGTCAAACACATTCAAACAAAGCTATTTGTATCAAATGAAAGTCAAATGCATTCAACAAAGCTAATTGAATCAAACAAAAGTGAAAAACATCTAAAAAGAGCTTTTTGAATCAAATGAAGGTCAAATGCATTTAAGAAAGCTAATTGAATCAAATGAAAGTCAAACACATTCAAACAAAGCTAATTGAATCAAATGTAAGTCAAACACATTCAAACAGAGCTCTCAAATGCATTCAACAAAGCTAATTGAATCAAACGAAAGTCAAAAACATCTAAAAAAATCTAATTAAATCAAATGAAAGTCAAACACATTCAAACAAAGCTATTTGAATCAAATGAAAATCAAATGCATTCTACAAATTTAATTGACTCAAATGAAAGTAAAAAACATCTAAAAAATTAAAATTAAATCAATAAAAGGTCAAACACATTCAAACAAAACTTTTTGAATCAAGTGAAAGTCAAAAGCATTCTATAAAGCTAATAGAATTAAATGAAAGTCAAACACATTCAAAAAGAGGTTTTTGAATCAAATGAAAGTCAAAACACATTCAAACAAAGCTAATTGAATCAAATGTAAGTCAAACACATTCAAATAGAGCTTTTTGAATCAAATGAAAGTCAAATGCATTCAACAAAGCTAATTGAATCAAATGAAAGTCAAACACATTAAAAACACAAGCTAATTGAATCAAATGAAAAGTCAATATTCTATTCTAACAAAGCTAATTGAATCAAATCAAATGAAAGTCAAAAACATCTAAAACATCAAATAAAGTCAGCTATTTGTGAAAGTCAAATGAAAGTCAAAACATTCAATCAAACAAAGCTATTTGAATCAAATGAAAGTCAAACACATTCAAATACAAATTCAAACACATTCAAATGCAAAGCTAATTGAATCAAATGAAAGTCAAACACATTCAAACAAAGCTATTTGAATCAAATGAAAATCAAATGCATTCTACAAATTTAATTGACTCAAATGAAAGTAAAAAACATCTAAAAAATTAAAATTAAATCAATAAAAGGTCAAACACATTCAAACAAAACTTTTTGAATCAAGTGAAAGTCAAAAGCATTCTATAAAGCTAATGAATTAAATGAAAGTCAAACACATTCAAAAAGAGGTTTTTGAATCAAATGAAAGTCAAACACATTCAAACAAAGCTAATTGAATCAAATGTAAGTCAAACACATTCAAATAGAGCTTTTTGAATCAAATGAAAGTCAAATGCATTCAACAAAGCTAATTGAATCAAATGAAAGTCAAACACATTAAAACACAGCTATTTGAATCAAATGAAAGTCAATTTCTATCTACAAAGCTAATTGAATCAAATGAAAGTCAAAAACATTCCAACAAAGCCAATTGAATCAAATGAAAGTCATTACATTCAAACAAACCTAATTGAATCAAATGAAAGTTAAAAACATTCAAACAAAGCTAATTGAATCAAACGAAAGTCAAACACATTCAAACAAAGCTAATTGAATCAAATGTAAGTCAAACACATTCAAACAGAGCTTTTTGAATCAAATGAAAGTCAAATGCATTCAACAAAGCTAATTGAATCAAACGAAAGTAAAAAACATCTAAAAAAATCTAATTAAATTAAATGAAAGTCAAACACATTCAGACAAAGCTATTTGAATAAAATGAAATTCAAATGCATTCTACAAATCTAATTGAATCAAATGAAAGTAAAAACATCTAAAAAATTCAAATTAAATCAATAAAAGGTCAAACTCATTCAAACAAAACTATTTGAATCAAATGAAAGTCACAAGCATTCTATAAAGCTATTGAATCAAATGAAAGTCAAACACTTTCAAACAAAGCTAATTGAATCAAATGAAAGTCAAAAACATCTAAAAAAACCTAATTAAATCAAATGAAAGTAAAACACATTCAAACAAACCTAATTGAATCAAATGAAAGTCAAATGCATTCTACAAAGCTAATTGAATCTAATGGAATTAAAAAACATTCGAACAAAGCCAAATGAATCCAATGAAAGTCAAACACATTCTAACAAAGCTTTTTGAATCAAATGAAAGTAAAATGCATTCAACAAAGCTAATTGAATCAAATGAAAGTCAAAAACATGTAAAAAAATCTAATTAAATCAAATGAAAGTCAAACACAATAAAAAAAGCTAATTAAATCAAATGAAAGTCAAACACATTCAAACAAAGCTATTTGAATAAAATGAAAGTCAAATGCAATCTACAAAGCTAATTGAATCAAATGAAAGTGAAACGCATTCAAACAAACCTAATAGTATCAAATGAAAGAGGAACACATTCTAACAAAGCTAATTGAATCAAATGAAAGTCAAATACATTCAACAAATCTAATTGAATCAAATGAAAGTCAAAAACATCTAAAAAAACCTAATTAAATCAAATGAAAGTCAAACACATTCAAACAAAGCTATTTGAATCAAATGAAAGTCAAATGCATTCTACAAAGCTAATTGAATCTAATGGAATTAAAAAACATTCGAACAAAGCCAAATGATTCCAATGAAAGTCAAACACATTCTAACAAAGCTTTTTGAATCAAATGAAAGTAAAATGCATTCAACAAAGCTAATTGAATCAAATGAAAGTCAAAAACATGTAAAAAAATCTAATTAAATCAAATGAAAGTCAAACACAATAAAAAAAGCTAATTAAATCAAATGAAAGTCAAACACATTCAAACAAAGCTATTTGAATAAAATGAAAGTCAAATGCAATCTACAAAGCTAATTGAATCAAATGAAAGTGAAACGCATTCAAACAAACCTAATAGTATCAAATGAAAGACGAACACATTCTAACAAAGCTAATTGAATCAAATGAAAGTCAAATACATTCAACAAATCTAATTGAATCAAATGAAAATCAAAAACATCTAAAAAAAATCTAATTAAATCAAATGAAAGTCAAACACATTCAAACAAAGCTATTTGAATCAAATGAAAATCAAATGCATTCTACAAATCTAATTGACTCAAATGAAAGTAAAAAACATCTAAAAAATTCAAATTAAATCAATAAAAGGTCAAACACATTCAAACAAAACTTTTTGAATCAAGTGAAAGTCAAAAGCATTCTATAAAGCTAATTGAATTAAATGAAAGTCAAACACATTCAAAAAGAGGTTTTTGAATCAAATGAAAGTCAAACACATTCAAACAAAGCTAATTGAATCAAATGTAAGTCAAACACATTCAAATAGAGCTTTTTAAATCAAATGAAAGTCAAATGCATTCAACAAAGCTAATTGAATCAAATGAAAGTCAAACACATTAAAACACAGCTATTTGAATCAAATGAAAGTCAATTTCTATCTACAAAGCTAATTGAATCAAATGAAAGTCAAAAACATTCCAACAAAGCCAATTGAATCAAATGAAAGTCATTACATTCAAACAAACCTAATTGAATCAAATGAAAGTTAAAAACATTCAAACAAAGCTAATTGAATCAAACGAAAGTCAAACACATTCAAACAAAGCTAATTGAATCAAATGTAAGTCAAACACATTCAAACAGAGCTTTTTGAATCAAATGAAAGTCAAATGCATTCAACAAAGCTAATTGAATCAAACGAAAGTAAAAAACATCTAAAAAAATCTAATTAAATTAAATGAAAGTCAAACACATTCAGACAAAGCTATTTGAATAAAATGAAATTCAAATGCATTCTACAAATCTAATTGAATCAAATGAAAGTAAAAACATCTAAAAAATTCAAATTAAATCAATAAAAGGTCAAACTCATTCAAACAAAACTATTTGAATCAAATGAAAGTCACAAGCATTCTATAAAGCTATTGAATCAAATGAAAGTCAAACACTTTCAAACAAAGCTAATTGAATCAAATGAAAGTCAAAAACATCTAAAAAAACCTAATTAAATCAAATGAAAGTAAAACACATTCAAACAAACCTAATTGAATCAAATGAAAGTCAAATGCATTCTACAAAGCTAATTGAATCTAATGGAATTAAAAAACATTCGAACAAAGCCAAATGAATCCAATGAAAGTCAAACACATTCTAACAAAGCTTTTTGAATCAAATGAAAGTAAAATGCATTCAACAAAGCTAATTGAATCAAATGAAAGTCAAAAACATGTAAAAAAATCTAATTAAATCAAATGAAAGTCAAACACAATAAAAAAAGCTAATTAAATCAAATGAAAGTCAAACACATTCAAACAAAGCTATTTGAATAAAATGAAAGTCAAATGCAATCTACAAAGCTAATTGAATCAAATGAAAGTGAAACGCATTCAAACAAACCTAATAGTATCAAATGAAAGACGAACACATTCTAACAAAGCTAATTGAATCAAATGAAAGTCAAATACATTCAACAAATCTAATTGAATCAAATGAAAGTCAAAAACATCTAAAAAAACCTAATTAAATCAAATGAAAGTCAAACACATTCAAACAAAGCTATTTGAATCAAATGAAAGTCAAATGCATTTTACAAAGCTAATTGAATCTAATGGAATTAAAAAACATTCGAACAAAGCCAAATGAATCCAATGAAAGTCAAACACATTCTAACAAAGCTTTTTGAATCAAATGAAAGTAAAATGCATTCAACAAAGCTAATTGAATCAAATGAAAGTCAAAAACATGTAAAAAAATCTAATTAAATCAAATGAAAGTCAAACACAATAAAAAAAGCTAATTAAATCAAATGAAAGTCAAACACATTCAAACAAAGCTATTTGAATAAAATGAAAGTCAAATGCAATCTACAAAGCTAATTGAATCAAATGAAAGTGAAACGCATTCAAACAAACCTAATAGTATCAAATGAAAGACGAACACATTCTAACAAAGCTAATTGAATCAAATGAAAGTCAAATACATTCAACAAATCTAATTGAATCAAATGAAAGTCAAAAACATCTAAAAAAATCTAATTAAATCAAATGAAAGTCAAACACATTCAAACAAAGCTATTTGAATCAAATGAAAATCAAATGCATTCAACAAATCTAATTGACTCAAATGAAAGTAAAAAACATCTAAAAAATTCAAATTAAATCAATAAAAGGTCAAACACATTCAAACAAAACTTTTTGAATCAAGTGAAAGTCAAAAGCATTATATAAAGCTAATTGAATTAAATGAAAGTCAAACACATTCAAAAAGAGGTTTTTGAATCAAATGAAAGTCAAACACATTCAAACAAAGCTAATTGAATCAAATGTAAGTCAAACACATTCAAATAGAGCTTTTTGAATCAAATGAAAGTCAAATGCATTCAACAAAGCTAATTGAATCAAATGAAAGTCAAACACATTAAAACACAGCTATTTGAATCAAATGAAAGTGAATTTCTATCTACAAAGCTAATTGAATCAAATGAAAGTCAAAAACATTCCAACAAAGCCAATTGAATCAAATGAAAGTCATTACATTCAAACAAACCTAATTGAATCAAATGAAAGTTAAAAACATTCAAACAAAGCTAATTGAATCAAACGAAAGTCAAACACATTCAAACAAAGCTAATTGAATCAAATGTAAGTCAAACACATTCAAACAGAGCTTTTTGAATCAAATGAAAGTCTAATGCAATCAACAAAGCTAATTGAATCAAACGAAAGTAAAAAACATCTAAAAAAATCTAATTAAATTAAATGAAAGTCAAACACATTCAGACAAAGCTATTTGAATAAAATGAAATTCAAATGCATTCTACAAATCTAATTGAATCAAATGAAAGTAAAAACATCTAAAAAATTCAAATTAAATCAATAAAAGGTCAAACTCATTCAAACAAAACTATTTGAATCAAATGAAAGTCACAAGCATTCTATAAAGCTATTGAATCAAATGAAAGTCAAACACTTTCAAACAAAGCTAATTGAATCAAATGAAAGTCAAAACATCTAAAAAAAACCTAATTAAATCAAATGAAAGTAAAACACATTTAAACAAACCTAATTGAATCAAATGAAAGTCAAATGCATTCTACAAAGCTAATTGAATCTAATGGAATTAAAAAACATTCGAACAAAGCCAAATGAATCCAATGAAAGTCAAACACATTCTAACAAAGCTTTTTGAATCAAATGAAAGTAAAATGCATTCAACAAAGCTAATTGAATCAAATGAAAGTCAAAAACATGTAAAAAAATCTAATTAAATCAAATGAAAGTCAAACACAATAAAAAAAGCTAATTAAATCAAATGAAAGTCAAACACATTCAAACAAAGCTATTTGAATAAAATGAAAGTCAAATGCAATCTACAAAGCTAATTGAATCAAATGAAAGTGAAACGCATTCAAACAAACCTAATAGTATCAAATGAAAGACGAACACATTCTAACAAAGCTAATTGAATCAAATGAAAGTCAAATACATTCAACAAATCTAATTGAATCAAATGAAAGTCAAAAACATCTAAAAAAACCTAATTAAATCAAATGAAAGTCAAACACATTCAAACAAAGCTATTTGAATCAAATGAAAGTCAAATGCATTCTACAAAGCTAATTGAATCAAACAAAAGTCAAAAACATCTAAAAAGAGCTTTTTGAATTAAACGAAGGTCAAATGCATTTAAGAAAGCTAATTGAATCAAATGAAAGTCAAACACATTCAAACAAAGCTAATTGAATCAAATGTAAGTCAAACACATTCAAACAGAGCTTTTTGAATCAAATGAAAGTCAAATGCATTCAACAAAGCTAATTGAATCAAATGAAAATAAAAAACATCTAAAAAAACCTAATTAAATCAAATGAAAGTCAAACACATTCAAACAAAGCTATTTGTATCAAATGAAAGTCAAATGCATTCTACAAAGCTAATTGAATCAAATGAAAATCGAAAACATTTGCACAAAGCCAATTGAATCAAATGAAAGTCAAACACATTCAAACAAAGCTTTTGAATCAAATGAAAGTCAAATGCATTTAACAAAGCTAATTGAATCAAATGAAAGACAAAAAAATCTAAAAAAAATCTAATTAAATCAAATGAAAGTCAAACACATTCAAACAAAGCTAATTAAATCAAATGAAAGTCAAACACACTCAAACAAAGCTATTTGAATTAAATGAAAGTCAAATGCATTCTACAAAGCTAATTGAATCAAATGAAAGTCAAACACATTCAAACAAACCTAATAGAATCTAATGAAAGTTAAACACATTCTAACAGATCTAATTGAAACAAATGAAAGTCAAACCCATTTAAAAAGATTTTTTTGAATCAAATGAAGGTCAAATGCATTCTACAAATCTAATTGAATCAAATGAAAGTCAAACACATTCAAACAAAGCTAATTGAATCAAATTTAAGTCAAAAACATTCAAACAGAGCTTTTTGAATCAAATGAAATTCAAATGCATTCAACAAAGCTAATTGAATAAAATGAAAGTGAAAAACACCTAAAAAAATCTAATTAAATCAAATGAAAGTTAAACACATTCAGAAAAAGCTATTTGAATCAAATGAAAGACAAATGCATTCTACAAATCTAATTAAATCAAATGAAAGTGAAAAAAACATTTAAAAAATTCAAATTAAATCAATAAAAAGTCAAACACATTCAAACAAAACTATTTGAATCAAATGAAAGTCAAATGCATTATACAAAGCTAATTGAATCAAATTAAAGTCAAACGCATTCAAACAAAGCTAATTGAATCAAATGAAAGTAAAACACATTCTAACAAACCTAATAGAATCAAATGAAAGTCAAACACATTCAAACAGAGCTAATTGAATCAAATGAAAGTCAAACACATTCAAAAAGAGCTTTTTGAATCAAATGAAGGTCAAATGCAATCTGCAAAGCTAATCAAATCAAATGAAAGTCAAACACATTTAAACAAAACTAATTGAATCAAATGAAAGTCAAAAACATCTAAAAAAAGCTAATTAAATCAAATGAAAGTCAAACACATTCAAACAAAGCTATATGAATCAAATGAAAGTCAAATGCATTCTACAAAGCTAATTGAATCAAATGGAAGTAAAAAAACATTCGAACAAAGCCAATTGAATCCAATGAAAGTCAAACACATTCAAACAAAGCTTTTTGAATCAAATGAAAGTTAAATGCATTCAACAAAGCTAATTGAATCAAATGAAAGTCAAAAACATCTAAAAAAATCTAATTAAATCAAATGAAAGTCAAACACATTCAAAAAAAGCTAATTAAATCAAATGAAAGTCAAACACATTAAAACAAAGCTATTTGAACTAAATGAAAGTAAAATGCAATCTACAAAGCTTATTGACCAAAGTGGTCAAGGTTCGAATATTCCAGTCCAAGAGTTGAACGTTAGGGAATTGATTTTGTCCAAGTCTTTCTTCGATGCTACTCCTATGGATTTTTGCATGCACGGTCCATATAATTACTCAAATGGTTGCACCATATTGAGCGTGACTAATTACCTCAATAATGGGGGAATGTAGGCTGATTTAATGCATACTTTAAGGAGAGTTTCAAGCTGGTTTAATTTCGTAATAAAGGAGCTTGAATGAAGGCTTAATTGGGAGGTTACAAAGGCGCATTTCAAGGCTACTTTGAAGGAAGAATTTGAACAGCAGTTTGGAGTCAATTTGCTGAACGTTCTTCCCTTATTTTTAGCTATGTTTCCCTTGTGATAAGCTTTCTTAATTAGAGTAATAATTAGTTGTAATGGGGATTAGGTTGGACGGTTATGAGCCACTTAATCTACCCTTATTTTCAGCTTTGTTATTTCTGATTTGTTGTTTGCTTTAGCTAAGTGTAGTGGCAATTAAATGATGTACTAAAAGCTATAAATAGCATGCTAATGATCAATGAAAGGTACTTAGAAAATTTGCAAAAAACACACGAGTGTATGATCTAAATTTGACTTGTGCTAGTCAGGTTTATCTTCCAAATTTGAGAGTTACCTCAATTTAAAGAGTTTGTGTTTTAGTGAGAGTTCCTAAGACTTAAACTGGTAGTTGTCGAATAGGTGAGAGTTCCCTAATCACTACTACGCCCAAACAAGTGAGTGAGTGTTCCTCATTGTTATATCCTCAAGGTTAAGGGTGAGAGTTCCCCTAATCCTTCTTAGTTACTCCACATTGATACTTCATAATTAAATTAAGCACAACACGCATTCCAGACCGTTTGTAAACAAGTTTCTCACCTTTCTTACACATCACTTATTGAATCAAATGAAAGTTAAACACATTCAAGCAAACCTAATAGAATCAAATGAAAGTCAAACACATTCAAACAGAGCTAATTGAATCAAATGAAAGTCAAACACATTCAAACAAAGATTTTTGAATCAAATGAAAGTCAAATGAATTTAACAAAGCTAATTGAATCAAATGAAAGTAAAAAACATCTAAAAAAATCTAATTAAATCAAATAAAAGTCAAACACATTCAAACAAAGCTAATTAAATCAAATCAAAGTCTAACAAATTCAAACAAAGCTATTTGAATTAAATGAAAGTCAAATGCATTCAACAAAGCTAATTGAATCAAATGAAAGTCAAACACATTTAAACAAAGCTAATTGAATCAAATGTAAGTCAGACACATTCAAGCAGAGCTTTTTGAATCAAATGAAAGTCAAATGCATTCAACAAAGCTAATTGAATAAAATGAAAGTAAAAAACATCTAAAAAAATCTAATTAAATCAAATGAAAGTCAAACATATTCAGACAAAGCTATTTAAATCAAATGAAAGTCAAATGCATTCAACAAATCTAATTGACTCAAATGAAAGTAAAAAACATCTAAGAAATTCATATTAAATCAATAAAAGGTCAAACACATTCAAAAAGAGCTTTTTGAATCAAATGAAGGTCAAATGCAATCTACAAAGCTAATTTAATCAAATGAAAGTCAAACAAATTCAAACAAAGCTAATTGAATCAAATGTAAGTCAAACACATTCAAACAGAGCTTTTTGAATCAAATGAAAGTCAAATGCATTCAACAAAGCTAATTGAATCAAATGAAAGTCAAAAACATCTAAAAAAAACCTAATTAAATCAAATGAAAGTTAAACACATTCAAACAAAGCTATTTGATTCAAATGAAAGTCAAATGCTTTCTACAAAGCCAAATCAATCCAATGAAAGTTGGAGCAAGTTGAAGAAAAGGATGAGGGATCGTTTTATTCCTCACAATTTCAAGCAAAGTCAATATGTGAAGTGGAGCACTTTGCAACAAAATGGAGAATCGGCTGAGGACTACATCAAAGAGTTTGACAGACTTTCTATCGTGTGTGAAATCACGGAGAATGAAGAACTCAAGATGGGACGTTTCGTGGCTGGGTTGGATCAAGAGTTGCAAGACAAACTTAAAGGTTACACCAATTTAACCTTTGCTGAAGCTTGCAAATTTGTGATCAAGTTTGATTCAAAAAGGAAGAAGAAGAAGCCGATTGTCACCCCTCAAGCGGCACGAAGACCAACCTTCCCTGTCAAGGATGGTTCTTCTTTTGTCAAAGCCAACGATCCACCTAAGAAGGACAAGAAAGATTTCAAAATGAGTGACATTGTTTGTTACAAGTGCGGAGGAAGGGGTCATTTTAAGAAGGATTGTCCAAATTCCAGAGCTTTGACCATACAAGAGGTAAAGTTTATTGCTAACCAAACTATCAATTGGGAGGATTTCGAGGTTGAAGAAGTGGAGGACGTGAATTCTACTGAAGGGGACGGGGAGGAAGAGCAATGTTTCCCCGAAGAAGAGACCAAAACAAATCTGGTTGTGAGAAGGGCGTTGCAAGCTCGCGTTGACGAACCCTTAGCACCGCAAGGCAACATATTTTCATTACCAAGTGCAAGATTAAAGGCGAGGTATGTGATTTAATTGTTGATGGTGGTAGTGAGGCAAACACAGTTTCCAAAACCTTGATAGCTAGACTTGGTCTTACAACGACAAATCACCCACATCCTTATAAGTTGAGTTGGTTGGACTCTAATGCTAGCACGGGGGTTAGGAAACAATGCATGGTTAGTTTTTCTATTGGGTCTTATCATGATACTCAACTTTGTGATGTTGTGTCTATGGATGCTTGTCACATTTTGCTACGTAGACCTTGGCAAACTGATCGAAAATCTCAACATGATGGGTACCATAACACTTACACTATAACTCACCAAGGAAAACAAAAAAAATTGCACCCCTTACCACCCCCGCGGTTTTCACAAAATCCTAAACAATCAAAGGAGGTGTCATTGCTTACCCTTAAGGAATTTGAAAGGGAAATTGATGGTGAGGAGGAATTATACTTGTTGTACTCTAAAGAGATCCACAAAAATTTTGTGAGTCAAAATCCCAAATTAGCTCAGTTGATTAAGGATTTTGAGGATGTTTTTCCCGATGAGTTACCGAAAGAGTTACCACCTTTGAGGGGAATTGAACATCAAATTGACCTCATTCCCGGTGCTCCTTTGCCTAACAAACCTGCCTATAGGTGTAATCCCTTGGAAACTAAGGAATTGCAACGACAAATTGAGGAGTTGATGAGTATGGGGTATGTACGTGAGTCTATGAGTCCGTGTGCTGTTCCTGCTCTTTTGGTCCCTAAAAAGGATGGTACATGGCATATGTGTATTGATAGTAGGGCTGTTAACAATATTACTATCAAGTATAGGTTTCCAATTCCAAGACTAGATGACATGCTTGATGAACTGAGTGGCTCGAAGTGGTTTTCAAAAGTGGATTTGAGGAGTGGTTATCATCAAATTCGGATGAGAAAAGGAGATGAATGGAAGACCGCTTTCAAAACCAAGCACGGCTTGTATGAGTGGCTCGTGATGCCATTTGGACTCACCAACGCACCTAGCACTTTCATGAGGTTGATGAACGAGGTGTTGCGGCCTTTCCTTGGCAAATTCGTGGTGGTGTACCTTGATGATATCCTTATTTATAGCAAAAATGGGGACGAACATTTGATACATTTATTTAAAGTTTTCACGGTTTTGAGAGAACAAAAATTGTATGGAAAACTTGAAAAATGTAATTTTATGCTATATGAGGTCACTTTTCTTGGTTACGTTGTTTCAGGAGAAGGAGTGAAAGTTGATCCTAGCAAGATTGAGGCTATTCAATCATGGCCTAGTCCAAAGACACTCACGGAGGTCCGTTCTTTCCATGGATTAGCTTCCTTTTATAGGAGGTTCATTCGTAATTTCAGCACTCTTATGACCCCTATCACCGAGTGCACAAAGAAGGGCTCATTTGAGTGGACTCCTCAAGCTCAAAAGGCATTTGAAGTGATCAAAGAAAAAATGTGCAATACACCCATCCTAGCACTTCCAGATTTTTCAAAACCATTTAAAGTTGAGTGTGATGCAAGCGGAAAGGGGATTGGTGCCGTGTTGATTCAAGAAGGGCGTCCTATTGCCTACTTTAGTGAAAAATTGAGCCAAGGCAAGCTGAATTATTCCACCTATGATAAGGAGTTCTATGCAATGGTGCGAGCTTTGAATCATTGGTCGCACTACTTGAGACCACAACCCTTCATACTTCATTCTGACCATGAATCTTTGAGGTTCATCCATGGCCAAAAGAAGTTGAACTCGAGACATGCAAAGTGGGTGGAATTCTTGCAAACATTTAACTTTTCATCAAAGTACAAGAGTGGAAAGGCGAATGTTGTTGCGGATGCCTTATCTCGAAGGCATACTTTACTTGGAGTCGTTGAGGCGAAAGTCCTTGGGTTCGAATTAATCAAGGAATACTACAAGGAAGATGATGATTTCAAGGTCATTTTGGAGAAATGCGTGAATGGTAGTTATGAATTATTTTCCTTACAAAATGATTTTCTTTTTAAGGGAAATAGGTTATGCATTCCTAAATGTCCAATTCGAAGCTTGTTGATTCATGAAGCGCATGGAGGAGGTCTAGCAGGCCATTTCGGAGTTCAAAAGACTATGGAGCTTCTTCAAGCTCACTTTTATTGGCCTAATATGCTATCCACTGTTCACCGTGTTGTAGCGCGTTGCTCTACTTGTCAAAGGGAAAAGATGGTGTTTCACAAAGGTCTTTACAAGCCATTGCCAATTCCGGAAAGACCTTGGGAAGACATAAGCATGGATTTCATTGTGGCTTTACCTAGAACTCAAAGAGGTAAGGACTCAATCATGGTGGTAGTTGATCGTTTTTCAAAAATGGCTCACTTTGTCCCTTGTCATAAAACCGAGGATGCTACGAAGGTGGCGAAATTATATTTTGATGGGGTTGTTCGTTTCCATGGAATCCCACGCACCATTGTTTCAGATCGAGATACAAAGTTCCAAAGTCATTTTTGGAAGTCCTTGTGGCGTCTTATGGGAACCAAGTTGCTGTTTTCTACCTCACATCACCCCCAAACCGATGGCCAAACCGAGGTGGTGAATAGGGTACTAGGTTCTTTGCTTAGGACCTTGGTTAGTAAGAGCACCAAAGATTGGGATGTCAAACTCGCTCATGCCGAGTTTGCTTACAATAGAACTCCTAGCGCTACTACAAAGTATTCTCCTTTTGAAGTAGTCTATGGTTCTAATCCTTATGTTCCAATTGATCTCATAGCGTTGCCTCGAGACAAGTTCGTGCATTAAGGTGCCAAGGAACAAGCCGAGTTCATGGTGAGAATCCACAAGGAAGTAAGGAAGAACATCGAGAAGGCTAATGAAATCTATAAGAAGCAAGCCAACAAGAGAGTCAAAAACGTGAGAAGTTTTGAAGTTGGTGACTTAGTTTGGATCTACATGAGGAAGGAAAGGTTTCCCAATCAAAGGAAGAACATGCTCATGCCATGAGCCTAGGGTCCATTTGAGATAGTGGAAAAGATCAATGACAATGCCTACAAGGTAGATTTGGGAGGAAAGTATGGCGTCTCAAGCACATTCAATGTGGGAGATCTAGCACCGTACTATAATGATGAAGAATTGAAGGCAATTCCCTTTGAAGAAGGGGAGGATGACCAAAGTGGTCAAGGTTCGAATATTCCAGTCCAAGAGTTGAACGTTAGGGAATTGATTTTGTCCAAGTCTTTCTTCGATGCTACTCCTATGGATTTTTGCATGCACGGTCCATATAATTCCTCAAATGGTTGCACCATATTGAGCGTGACTAATTACCTCAATAATGGGGGAATGTAGGCTGATTTAATGCATACTTTAAGGAGAGTTTTAAGCTGGTTTAATTTCGTAATAAAGGAGCTTGAATGAAGGCTTAATTGGGAGGTTACAAAGGCGCATTTCAAGGCTACTTTGAAGGAAGAATTTGAACAGCAGTTTGGAGTCAATTTGCTGAACGTTCTTCCCTTATTTTTAGCTATGTTTCCCTTGTGATAAGCTTTCTTAATTAGAGTAATAATTAGTTGTAATGGGGATTAGGTTGGACGGTTATGAGCCACTTAATCTACCCTTATTTTCAGCTTTGTTATTTCTGATTTGTTGTTTGCTTTAGCTAAGTGTAGTGGCAATTAAATGATGTACTAAAAGCTATAAATAGCATGCTAATGATCAATGAAAGGTACTTAGAAAATTTGCAAAAAACACACGAGTGTATGATCTAAATTTGACTTGTGCTAGTCAGGTTTATCTTCCAAATTTGAGAGTTACCTCAATTTAAAGAGTTTGTGTTTTAGTGAGAGTTCCTAAGACTTAAACTGGTAGTTGTCGAATAGGTGAGAGTTCCCTAATCACTACTACGCCCAAACAAGTGAGTGAGTGTTCCTCATTGTTATATCCTCAAGGTTAAGGGTGAGAGTTCCCCTAATCCTTCTTAGTTACTCCACATTGATACTTCATAATTAAATTAAGCACAACACGCATTCCAGACCGTTTGTAAACAAGTTTCTCACCTTGCTTACACATCACTTATTGAATCAAATGAAAGTTAAACACATTCAAGCAAACCTAATAGAATCAAATGAAAGTCAAACACATTCAAACAGAGCTAATTGAATCAAATGAAAGTCAAACACATTCAAACAAAGATTTTTGAATCAAATGAAAGTCAAATGCATTTAACAAAGCTAATTGAATCAAATGAAAGTCAAAAACATCTAAAAAAATCTAATTAAATCAAATAAAAGTCAAACACATTCAAACAAAGCTAATTAAATCAAATCAAAGTCTAACAAATTCAAACAAAGCTATTTGAATTAAATGAAAGTCAAATGCATTCAACAAAGCTAATTGAATAAAATGAAAGTCAAACACATTTAAACAAAGCTAATTGAATCAAATGTAAGTCAGACACATTCAAGCAGAGCTTTTTGAATCAAATGAAAGTCAAATGCATTCAACAAAGCTAATTGAATAAAATGAAAGTAAAAAACATCTAAAAAAAATCTAATTAAATCAAATGAAAGTCAAACATATTCAGACAAAGCTATTTAAATCAAATGAAAGTCAAATGCATTCAACAAATCTAATTGACTCAAATGAAAGTAAAAAACATCTAAGAAATTCATATTAAATCAATAAAAGGTCAAACACATTCAAAAAGAGCTTTTTGAATCAAATGAAGGTCAAATGCAATCTACAAAGCTAATTTAATCAAATGAAAGTCAAACAAATTCAAACAAAGCTAATTGAATCAAATGTAAGTCAAACACATTCAAACAGAGCTTTTTGAATCAAATGAAAGTCAAATGCATTCAACAAAGCTAATTGAATCAAATGAAAGTCAAAAACATCTAAAAAAAACCTAATTAAATCAAATGAAAGTTAAACACATTCAAACAAAGCTATTTGATTCAGATGAAAGTCAAATGCTTTCTACAAAGCCAAATCAATCCAATGAAAGTCAAAAACATTCCAACAAATCCAATTGAATCATATGAAAGTCAAACACATTCAAACAAACCTAATAGAATTAAATGAAAGTCAAACACATTCAAACAGAGCTAATTGAATCAAATGAAAGTCAAACACATTCAAAAAGAGCTTTTTAAATCAAATGAAGGTCAAATGCAATCTACAAAGTTAATTGAATCAAATGAAAGTCAAACACATTAAAACAAAGCTAATTGAATCAAATGTAAGTCAAACACATTCAAACAGAGCTTTTTGAATCAAATGAAATTCAAATGCATTCAACAAAGCTAATTGAATAAAATGAAAGTCAAAAACATCTAAAAAAATCTAATTAAATCAAATGAAAGTTAAACACATTCAAACAAAGCTATTTGAATCAAATGAAAGTCAATGCTTTCTACAAAGCTAAAACAATCAAATGAAAGTCAAAAACATTCCAACAAAGCCAATTGAATCAAATGAAAGTCAAACACATTCAAACAAACCTAATTGAATCAAATAAAAGTCAAACACATTCAAACAGAGCTAATTGAATCAAATGAAAGTCAAACACATTCAAAAAGAGCTTTTTGAATCAAATGAAGGTCAAATGCAATCTACAAAGCTAATTGAATCAAATGAAAGTCAAACACATTAAAACAAAGCTAATTGAATCAAATGTATGTCAAACACATTCAAACAGAGCTTTTTGAATCAAATGAAATTCAAATGCATTCAACAAAGCTAATTGAATAAAATGAAAGTAAAAAACATCTAAAAAAATCTAGTTAAATCAAATGAAAGTTAAACATATTCAAACAAAGCTATTTGAATCAAATGAAAGTCAAATGCTTTCTACAAAGCTAAATCAATCAAATGAAAGTCAAAAACATTCCAACAAAGCCAATTGAATCAAATGAAAGTCAAACACATTCAAACACACCTAACTGAATCAAATGAAAGTCAAACACATTCAAACAGAGCTAATTGAATCAAATGAAAGTCAAACACATTCAAAAAGAGCTTTTTGAATCAAATGAAGGTCAAATGCAATCTACAAAGCTAATTGAATCAAATGAAAGTCAAACAGAATAAAACAAAGCTAATTGAATCAAATGTAAGTCAAACACATTAAAACAAAGCTAATTGAATCAATTGTAAGTCAAATACATTCAAACAGAGCTTTTTGAATCAAATGAAATTCAAATGCATTCAACAAAGCTAATTGAATAAAATGAAAGTAAAAAACATCTAAAAAAATCTAATTAAATCAAATTAAAGTTAAACACATCCAGAAAAAGCTATTTGATTCAAATGAAAGACAAATGCATTCTACAAAGCTAATTGAATCAAATGAAAGTCATATGCATTCTACAAAGCTAATTGAATCAAATAAAAGTCAAACACATTCAACCAAACCTAATAGAATCTAATGAAAGTCAAACACATTCAAACAAATCTAATTAAAACAAATGAAAGTCAAACTCATTCAAAAAGAACTTTTTTAATCAAATGAAATTCAAATGCATTCTACAAAGCTAATTGAATCAAATGAAAGTCAAACACATTCAAACAAAGCTAATTGAATCAAATTTAAGTCAAACACATTCAAACAGAGCTTTTTGAGTCAAATGAAATTCAAATGCATTCAACAAAGCTAATCAAATCAAATGAGAGTCAAAAACATTCAAACAAAACTAATTAAATCAAATGAAAGTCAAAAACATCTAAAAAAATCTAATTAAATCAAATAAAAGTCAAACACATTCAAACAAAGCTAATTAAATCAAATCTAAGTCAAACAAATTCAAACAAAGCTATTTGAATTAAATGAAAGTCAAATGCATTCTACAAAGCTAATTGAATCAAATGAAAGTCAAACACATTCAAACAAAGCTAATTGAATCAAATGTAAGTCAGACACATTCAAGCAGAGCTTTTTGAATCAAATGAAAGTCAAATGCATTCAACAAAGCTAATTGAATCAAATGAAAGTCAAAAACATCTAAAAAAATCTAATTAAATCAAATGAAAGTCAAACATATTAAGACAAAGCTATTTGAATCAAATGAAAGTCAAATGCATTCTACAAATCTAATTGACTCAAATGAAAGTAAAAAACATCTAAAAAATTCAAATTAAATCAATAAAAGGTCAAACATATTCAAACAAAACTATTTGAATCAAATGAAAGTAAAATGCATTCTATAAAGCTAATTGAATCAAATAAAAGTCAAACACATTCAAACAAAACTAATTGAATCAAATGAAAGTAAAACACATTCAAACAAACCTAATTGAATCAAATGAAAGTCAAACACATCAAAAAGAGCTTTTTTAATCAAATGAAGGTCAAATGCAATCTACAAAGCTAATTGAATCAAATGAAAGTCAAACACATTAAAACAAAGCTAATTGAATCAAATGTATGTCAAACACATTCAAACAGAGCTTTTTGAATCAAATGAAATTCAAATGCATTCAACAAAGCTAATTGAATAAAATGAAAGTAAAAAACATCTAAAAAAATCTAGTTAAATCAAATGAAAGTTAAACATATTCAAACAAAGATATTTGAATCAAATGAAAGTCAAATGTATTCTACAAATCTAATTGAATCAAATGAAAGTAAAAACATCTAAATAATTCAAATTAAATCAATAAATGGTCAAACACATTCAAACAAAACTATTTGAATCAAATGAAAGTCAAAAGCATTCTATAAAGCTAATTGAATCAAATGAAAGTCAAACACATTCAAACAAAGCTAATTGAATCAAATCAAAGTAAAACACATTCAAACAAACCTAATTGAATCAAATGAAAGTCAAAGACATTCAAACAGAGATAATTGAATCAAATGAAAGTCAAACACATTCAGAAAGAGCTTTTTGAATCAAATGAAGGTCAAATGCAATCTACAAAATCTACAAAGCTAATTGAATTAAATGAAAGTTAAACACATTCAAACAGAGCTAATTAAATAAAATGAAAGTCAAACACAATCAAAAAGAGCTTTTTGAATCAAATGAAGGTCAAATGCATTTAAGAAAGTTAATTGAATCAAATGAAAGTCAAACACATTCAAACAACGCTAATTGAATTAAATGTAAGTGAAACACATTCAAACAGAGCTTTTTGAATCAAATGAAAGTCAAAAACATCTAAAAAAACCTAATTAAATCAAATGAAAGTCAAACACATTCAAACAAAGCTATTTGTATAAAATGAAAGTTAAATGCATTCTACAAAGCTAATTGAATCAAATGAAAGTCGAAAACATTCGAACAAAGCCAATTGAATCAAATGAACGTCAAATGCATTTAACAAAGCTAATTGAATCAAATGAAAGTAAAAAAAACATCTAAAAAATCTAATTAAATCAAATGTAAGTCAAACACATTCAAACAAATCCAATTAAATCAAATGAAAGTCAAACACATTCAAACAAAGTTATTTGAGTTAAATGAAAGTCAAATGCATTCTACAAAGCTAATTAAATCAAATGAAAGTCAAACACATTCAAAAAAACCTAATAGAATCTAATGAAAGTCAAACACATTCAAACAGATCTAATTGAAACAAATGAAAGTCAAACCCATTCAAAAATATTTTTTTGAATCAAATGAAGGTCAAATGCATTCTACAAATCTAATTGAGTCAAATGAAAGTCAAACACATTCAAACAAAGCTTATTGAATCAAATTTAAGTCAAACACATTCAATCAGAGCTTTTTGAATCACATGAAATTCAAATGCATTCACCAAAGCTAATTGAATAAAATGAAAGTCAAAAACATCTAAAAAAATCTAATTAAAGCAAATGAAAGTTAAACACATTTAGAAAAAGCTATTTGAATCAAATGAAAGACAAATGCATTCTACAAATCTAATTGAATCAAATGAAAGTAAAAAACATCTAAAAAATTCAAATTAAATCAATAAAAGGTCAAACACATTCAAACAAAACTATTTGAATCAAATGAAAGTCAAATGCATTCTATAAAGCTAATTGAATCAAATAAAAGTCAAACGCATTCAAACAAAGCTAATTGAATCAAATGAAAGTAAAACACATTCAAACAAACCTAATAGAATCAAATGAAAGTCAAACACATTCAAACAAAGCTAATTGAATCAAATGAAAGTCAAACACATTCAAACAAACCTTATAGAATCAAATGAAAGTCAAACACATTCAAATAGAGCTAATTGAATCAAATGAAAGTCAAACATATTCAAAAAGAGCTTTTTGAATCAAATGAAGGTCAAATGCAATCTGCAAAGCTAATCAAATCAAATGAAAGTCAAACACATTCAAACAAAACTAATAGAATCAAATGAAAGTCAAAAACATCTAAAAAAACCTAATTAAATCAAATGAAAGTCAAACACATTCAAACAAAGCTATATGAATCAAATGAAAGTCAAATGCATTCTACAAAGCTAATTGAATCAAATGGAAGTAAAAAACATTCGAACAAGCCAATTGAATCCAATGAAAGTCAAACACATTCAAACAAAGCTTTTTGAATCAAATGAAAGTCAAATGCATTCAACAAAGCTAATTAAATCAAAAGAAAGTCAAAAACTTCTAAAAAAATCTAATCAAATCAAATGAAAGTCAAACACATTCAAAAAAAGCTAATTAAATCAAATGAAAGTCAAACACATTCAAAAAAAGCTATTTAAACTAAATAAAAGTAAAATGCAATCTACAAAGCTAATTGAATCAAATGAAAGTTAAACACATTCAAGAAAACCTAATAGAATCAAATGAAAGTCAAACACATTCAAACAGAGCTAATTGAATCAAATGTAAGTCAGACACATTTCAAGCAGAGCTATTTGAATTAAATGAAAGTCAAATGCATTCAATAAAGCTAATTGAATCAAATGAAAGTCAAAAACATCTAAAAAAATCTAATTAAATCAAATGAAAGTCAAACATATTCAGACAAAGTTATTTAAATTAAATGAAAGTCAAATGCATTCTACAAATCTAATTGACTCAAATGAAAGTAAAAAAACATCTATAAAATACAAATTATTTGAATCAAATGAAAGTAAAATGCATTCTATAAAAATAATTGAATTAAATGAAAGTCAAACACATTCAAACAAAACTAATTGAATCAAATGAAAGTAAAACACATTCAAACAAACCTAATTGAATCAAATGAAAGTCAAACACATTCAAACAGAGCTAATTGAATAAAATGAAAGTCAAACACATTCAAAAAGAGCTTTTTGAATCAAATGAAGGTCAAATGCAATCTACAAAGCTAATTTAATCAAATGAAAGTCAAACAAATTCAAACAAAGCTAATTGAATCAAATGTAAGTCAAACACATTCAAACAAAGCTTTTTGAATCAATTAAAGTCAAATGCATTCAACAAAGCAAATTGAATCAAAAGAATGTCAAATGCATTCAACAAAGCTAATTGAATCAAATGAAAGACAAAAACATCTAAAAAAAACCTAATTAAATAAAATGAAAGTCAAACACATTCAAACAAAGCTATTTGAATCAAATGAAAGTCAAATGCTTTCTACAAAGCTAAATCAATCAAATGAAAGTCAAAAACATTCCAACAAAGCCAATTGAATCAAATGAAAGTCAAACACATTCAAACAAACCTAATAAAATCAAATGAAAGTCAAACACATTCAAACAGAGCTAATTGAATCAAATGAAAGTCAAACACATTCAAAAAGAGCTTTTTGAATCAAATGAAGTTCAAATGCAATCTACAAAGCTAATTGAATCAAATGAAAGTCAAAAACATTAAAAAATACCTAATTAAATCAAATGAAAGTCAAACACATTCTAACAAAGCTTTTTAAATCAAATGCAAGTCAAATGCATTCTACGAAGCTAATTGAATCAAATGAAACTCTAAAACATTCGAACAAAGCCAATTGAATGAAATGAAAGTCAAACACATTCAAACAAAGCTATTTGAATCAAATGAAAGTCAAATGCTTTCTACAAAGCTAAATCATTCAAATGAAAGTCAAAAACATCCCAACAAAGCCAATTGAATCAAATGAAAGTCAAACAAATTCAAACAAAGCTAATTGAATCAAATGTAAGTCAAACACATTCAAACAGAGCTTTTTGAATCAAATGAAAGTCAAATGCATTCAACAAAGCTAATTGAATCAAATGAAAGTCAAAAACATCTAAAAAAACCTAATTAAATCAAATGAAAGTCAAACTTATTCAAACAAAGCTATTTGTATCAAATGAAAGTCAAATGCATTCTACAAAGCTAATTGAATCAAATGAAAGTAAAACACATTCAAACAAACCTAATAGAATCAAATGAAAGTCAAACTCATTCAAACAGAGCTAATTGAATCAAATGAAAGTCGAACACATTCAAAAAGAGCTTTTTGAATCAAATGAAGTTCAAATGCAATCTACAAAGCTAATTGAATCAAATGAAAGTCAAACACATTCAAACAAAACTAATTGAATCAAATGAAAGTCAAAAACATTAAAAAAAACCTAATTAAATCAAATGAAAGTCAAACACATTCTAACAAAGCTTTTTGAATCAAATGAAAGTCAAATGCATTCTACAAAGCTAATTGAATCAAAAGAAAGTCTAAAACATTCGAACAAAGCCAATTGAATGAAATGAAAGTCAAACACATTCAAACAAAGCTTTTTGAATCAAATGAAAGTCAAATTCATTCAACAAAGCTAATTGAATCAGATGAAAGTCAAACACATTCAAACAACGCTAGTTAAATCAAAACAAAGTCAAACACATTCAAACAAAACTAATTGAATCAAATGAAAGTCAAACACATTCAAACAGAGCTAATTTAATAAAATGAAAGTCTAACACATTCAAAAAGAGCTTTTTGAATCAAATGAAGGTCAAATGCAAAGAAAGCTAATTGAATCAAATGAAAGTCTAACACATTCAAACAAAGCTAATTGAATTAAATGTAAGACAAACACATTCAAACAGAGCTTTTTGAATAAAATAAAAGTCAAATGCATTCAACAAAGCTAATTGAATCAAATGGAAGTAAAAAAACATTCGAACAAAGCCAATTGAATCCAATGAAAGTCAAACACATTCAAACAAAGCTTTTTGAATCAAATAAAAGTCAAATGCATTCAACAAAGCTAATTGAATCAAATGAAAGTAAAAAAGATCTAAAAAAATCTAATTAAATCAAAAGAAAGTCAAACACATTCAGACAAACCTATTTGAATCAAATGAAAGTCAAATGTATTCTACAAATCTACTTGAATCAAATGAAAGTAAAAACATCTTAAAAATTCAAATTAAATCAATAAGAGATCAAACACATTCAAACAAAGCTAATTGAATCAAATCAAAGTAAAACACATTCAAACAAACCAAATTTAATAAAATGAAAGTCAAAGACAAAACACATTCAAAAAGAGCTTTTTGAATCAAATGAAGGTCAAATGCAATCTGCAAAGCTAATCAAATTAAATGAAAGTCAAACACATTCAAACAAAACTAATTGAATCAAATGAAATTCAAAAACATCTAAAAAAACCTAATTAAATCAAATGAAAGTCAAACATATTCAAACAAAGCTATATGAATCAAATGAAAGTCAAATGAATTCTACAAAGCTAATTGAATCAAATGGAAGTAAAAAACATTCGAACAAAGCAAATTGAATCCAATGAAAGTCAAACACATTCAAATAAAGCTTTTTGAATCAAATGAAAGTCAAATGCATTCAACAAAGCTAATTGAATCAAATGAAAGTCAAAAAATTCTAAAAAAATCTTATTAAATCAAATGAAAGTCAAACACATTAAAAAAAAGCTAATTAAATCAAATGAAAGTCAAACACATTCAAAAAAAGCTATTTGAACTAAATGAATGTAAAATGCAATCTACAAAGCTAATTGAATCAAATGAAAGATAAACACATTTAAGCAAACCTAATAGAATCAAATGAAAGTCAAACACATTCAAACAGAGCTAATTGAATCAAATGAAAGTCAAACACATTCAAACAAAGCTTTTTGAATCAAATGAAAGTCAAATGCATTTAACAAAGCTAATTGAATCAAATGAAGGTAAAAAACATCTAAAAAAATCTAATTAAATCAAATAAAAGTCAAACACATTCAAACAAAGCTAATTAAATCAAATCAAAGTCAAACAAACTTCAAACAAAGCTATTTGAATTAAATGAAAGTCAAATGCATTCTACAAAGCTAATTGAATCAAATGAAAGTCAAACACATTCAAACAAAGCTAATTGAATCAAATGTAAGTCAGACACATTCAAGCAGAGCTTTTTGAATCAAATGAAAGTCAAATGCATTCAACAAAGCTAATTGAATCAAATGAAAGTCAAACACATTCTAACAGAGCTAATAGAATAAAATGAAAAGTCAAACACATTCAAAAAGAGCTTTTTGAATCAAATGAAAGTCAAAAACTTCTAAAAAAATCTAATTAAATCAAATGAAAGTCAAACACATGCAAAAAAAGCTAATTAAATCAAATGAAAGTCAAACACATTCAAAAAAAGCTATTTGAACTAAATGAAAGTAAAATGCAATCTACAAAGCTAATCGAATCAAATGAAAGATAAACACATTCAAGCAAACCTAATAGAATCAAATGAAAGTCAAACACATTCAAACAGAGATAATTGAATCAAATGAAAGTCAAATGCATTTAACAAAGCTAATTGAATCTAATGAAGTCAAAAACATCTAAAAAAATCTAATTAAATTAAATAAAAGTCAAACACATTCAAACAAAGCTAATTAAATCAAATCAAAGTCCAACAAAGCTAATTGAATCAAATGAAAGTTAAATGCATTCAACAAAGCTAATTGAATCAAATGAAAGTCAAACACATTCAAACAAAGCTATTTGTATCAAATGAAAGTCAAATGCATTCTACAAAGCTAATTGAATCAAATGAAAGTAAAACACATTCTAACAAACCTAATAGAATCAAATGAAAGTCAAACACATTCAAACAGAGCTAATTGAATCAAATGAAATTCAAACACATTCAAAAAGAGCTTTTTGAATCAAATGAAGGTCAAATGCATTCTGCAAAGCTAATCAAATTAAATGAAAGTCAAACACATTCAAACAAAACTAATTGAATCAAATGAAATTCGAAAACATCTAAAAAAACCTAATTAAATCAAATGAAAGTCAAACACATTCAAACAAAGCAATATGAATGAAATGAAAGTCAAATGCATTCTACAAAGCTAATTGAATCAAATGGAAGTAAAAAACATTCGAATAAACCAATTGAATCCAATGAAAGTTAAACACATTCAAACAAAGCTTTTTGAATCAAATGAAATTCAAATGCATTCAACAAAGCTAATTTAATTAAATGAAAGTCAAAAAATTCTAAAAAAATCTAACTAAATCAAATGAAAGTCAAACACATTCAAAAAAAGCTAATTAAATCAAATGAAAGTCAAACTTATTCAAAAAAAGCTATTTGAACTAAATGAAAGTAAAATGCAATCTACAAAGCTAATTGAATCAAATGAAAGATAAACACATTCAAGCAAACCTAATAGAATAAAATGAAAGTCAAACACATTCAAACAGAGCTAATTGAATCAAATGAAAGTCAAACACATTCAAACAAAGCTTTTTGAATCAAATGAAAGTCAAATGTATTCTACAAATATATTTGAATCAAATGGAAGTAAAAAACAATCGAACAAAGCTTTTCGAATCAAATTAAAGTCAAATGCATTCAAAGAAGCTATTTGAATCAAATGAAAGTCAAATGCATTTAACAAAGCTAATTGAATCAAATGAAAGTAAAAAACATCTAAAAAAATCTAATTAAATCAAATAAAAGTCAAACACATTCAAACAAAGCTAATTAAATCAAATCAAAGTCAAACAAATTCAAACAAAGCTATTTGAATTAAATGAAAGTCAAATGCATTCTACAAAGCTAATTGAATCAAATCAAAGTCAAACACATTCAAACAAAGCTAATTGAATCAAATGTAAGTCAGACACATTCAAGCAGAGCTTTTTGAATCAAATGAAAGTCAAATGCATTCAACAAAGCTAATCAAATCAAATAAAAGTCAAACACATTCAAACAAAACTAATTGAATCAAATGAAAGTCAAAAACATCTAAGAAAACCTAATTAAATCAAATGAAAGTCAAACACATTCAAACAAAGCGATATGAATCAAATGAAAGTCAAATGCATTCTACAAAGCTAATAGAATCAAATGGAAGTAAAAAAAACATTCGAACAAAGCCAATTGAATCCAATGAAAGTCAAACACATTCAAACAAAGCTTTTTGAATCATATAAAAGTCAAATGCATTCAACAAAGCTAATTGAATCAAATGAAAGTAAAAAACATCTAAAAAATTCAAATTAAATCAATAAAAGGTCAAACACATTTAAACAAAGCTAATTAAATCAAATCAAAGTCAAACAAATTCAAACAAAGCTATTTGAATTAAATGAAAGTCAAATGCAATCTGCAAAGCTAAACAAATCAAATGAAAGTCAAACACATTCAAACAAAACTAATTGAATCAAATGAAAGTCAAAAACATCTAAAAAACCTAATTAAATCAAATGAAAGTCAAACACATTCAAACAAAGCTATATGAATCAAATGAAAGTCAAATGCATTCTACAAAGCTAATTGAATCAAATGGAAGTAAAAAACATTCGAACAAAGCCAATTGAATCCAATGAAAGTCAAACACATTCAAATAAAGCTTTTTGAATCAAATGAAAGTCAAATGCATTCAACAAAGCTAATTGAATCAAATAAAAGTCAAAAAAACATCTTAAAAAATCTAATTAAATCAAATGAAAGTCAAACACATTAAAAAAAGCTAATTAAATCAAATGAAAGTCAAACACATTCAAACAAAGCTATTTGAACTAAATGAAAGTAAAATGCAATCTACAAAGCTAATTGAATCAAATGAAAGTTAAACACATTCAAACAAACCTAATAGAATCAAATGAAATTCAAACACATTCAAATAGAGCTAATTGAAACAAATGAAAGTCAAACACATTCAAACAAAGCTTTTTGAATCAAATGAAAGTCAAATGCATTTAACAAAGCTAATTAAATCAAATGAAAGTCAAAAACATCTAAAAAAATCTAATTAAATCAAATAAAAGTCAAACACATTCAAACAAAGCTAATTAAATCAAATCAAAGTCAAACAAATTCAAACAAAGTTATTTGAATTAAATGAAAGTCAAATGCATTCTACCAAGATAATTCAATCAAATGACAGTCAAACACATTCAAACAAAGCTAATTGAATCAAATGTAAGTCAGACACATTCAAGCAGAGCTTTTCGAATCAAATGAAAGTCAAACACATTCAAACAGAGCTAATTGAAACAAATGAAAGTCAAACACATTCAAACAGAGCTTTTTGAATCAAATGAAAGTCAAATGCATTTAACAAAGCTAATTGAATCAAATGAAAGTAAAAACCATCTAAAAAATCTAATCAAATCAAATAAAAGTCAAACACATTCAAACAAAGCTTATTAAATCAAATCAAAGTCAAACAAATTCAAACAAAGCTATTTGAATTAAATGAAAGTCAAATGCACTCTACAAAGCTAATTGAATCAAATGAAAGTCAAACACATTCAAACAAAGCTAATTGAATCAAATGTAAGTCAGACACATTCAAGCGGAGCTTTTTGTATCAAATGAAAGTCAAAAACATCTAAAAAAATCTAATTAAATCAAATGAAAGTCAAACATATTCAGAGAAAGCTATTTGAATCAAATGAAAGTCAAATGCATTCTACAAATCTAATTGACTCAACTGAAAGTAAAAAACATCTAAAAAATTCAAATTAAATCAATAAAAGGTCAAACATATTCAAACAAAACTATTTGAATGAAATGAAAGTAAAATGCATTCTATAAAGCTTATTGAATCAAATGAAAGTTAAACACATTCAAACAAAACTAATTGAATCAAATGAAAGTAAAACACATTCAAACAAACCAAATTGAATCAAATGAAAATTAAACACATTCAAACAGAGCTAATTGAATAAAATGAAAGTCAAACACATTCAAAAAGAGCTTTTTGAATCAAATAAAGGTCAAATGCAATCTACAAAGCTAATTTAATCAAATGAAAGTCAAACAAATTCAAACAAAGCTAATTGAAACAAATGTAAGTCAAACACATTTAAATAAAGCTAATTGAATCAAATGAAAGTCAAACACATTCAAAAAGAGCTTTTTGAATCATATGAAGTTCAAATGCAATCTACAAAGCTAATGGAATCAAATGAAAGTCAAAAACATTAAAAAATACCTAATTAAATCAAATGAAAGTCAAACACATTCTAACAAAGCTTTTTAAATCATATGCAAGTCAAATGCATTCTACGAAGCTAGTTGAATCAAATGAAACTCTAAAACATTCGAACAAAGCCAATTGAATGAAATGAAAGTCAAACACATTCAAACAAAGCAATTTGAATCAAATGAAAGTCAAATGCTTTCTACAAAGCTAAATCAATCAAATGAAAGTCAAAAACATCCCAACAAAGCCAATTGAATCAAATGAAAGTCAAACAAATTCAAACAAAGCTAATTGAATCAAATGTAAGTCAAACACATTCAAACAGAGCTTTTTGAATCAATTGAAAGTCAAATGCATTCAACAAAGCTAATTGAATCAAATGAAAGTCAAAAACATCTAAAAAAACCTAATTAAATCAAATGAAAGTCAAACTTATTCGAACAAAGCTATTTGTATCAAATGAAAGTCAAATGCATTCTACAAAGCTAATTAAATCAAATGAAAGTAAAACACATTCAAACAAACCTAATAAAATCAAATGAAAGTCAAACACATTCAAACAGACCTAATTGAATCAAATGAAAGTCGAACACATTCAAAAAGAGCTTTTTGAATCAAATGAAGTTCAAATGCAATCTACAAAGCTAATTGAATCAAATGAAAGTCAAACACATTCAAACAAAACTAATTGAATCAAATGAAAGTAAAAAACATTAAAAAAAACCTAATTAAATCAAATGAAAGTCAAACACATTCTAACAAAGCTTTTTGAATCAAATGAAAGTCAAATGCATTCTACGAAGCTAATTGAATCAAATGAAAGTCTAAAACATTCGAACAAAGCCAATTGAATGAAATGAAAGTCAAACACATTCAAACAAAGCTTTTTGAATCAAATGAAAGTCAAATTCATTCAACAAAGCTAATTGAATCAGATGAAAGTCAAACACATTCAAACAACCCTAGTTAAATCAAAACAAAGTCAAACACATTCAAACAAACCTAATTGAATCAAATGAAAGTCAAACACATTCAAACAGAGCTAATTTAATAAAATGAAAGTCTAACACATTCAAAAAGAGCTTTTTGAATCAAATGAAGGTCAAATGAATCTGCAAAGCTAATCAAATTAAATGAAAGTCAAACACATTCAAACAAAACTAATTGAATCAAATGAAATTCAAAAACATCTAAAAAAACCTAATTAAATCAAATGAAAGTCAAACACATTCAAACAAAGCTATATGAATCAAATGAAAGTCAAATGAATTCTACAAAGCTAATTGAATCAAATGGAAGTAAAAAACATTCGAACAAAGCCAATTGAATCCAATGAAAGTCAAACACATTCAAACAAAGCTTTTTGAATCAAATGAAAGTCAAATGCATTCAACAAAGCTAATTGAATCAAATGAAAGTCAAAAAATTCTAAAAAAATATAATTAAATCAAATGAAAGTCAAACACATTCAAAAAAAGCTAATTAAATCAAATGAAAGTCAAACACATTCAAAAAAAGCTATTTGAACTAAATGAAAGTAAAATGCAATATACAAAGCTAATTGAATCGAATGAAAGTTAAACACATTCAAGCAAACCTAATAGAATCAAATGAAAGTCAAACACATTCAAACAGAGCTAATTGAATCAAATGAAAGTCAAACACATTCAAACAAAGCTTTTTGAATCAAATGAAAGTCAAATGCATTTAACAAAGCTAATTGAATAAAATGAAAGTCAAAAACATCTAAAAAAATCTAATTAAATCAAATAAAAGTCAAACACATTCAAACAAAGCTAATTAAATCAAATCAAAGTCAAACAAATTTCAAACAAAGCTATTTGAATTAAATGAAAGTCAAACACATTCAAACAAAGCTAATTGAATCAAATGTAAGTCAGACACATTCAAGCAGAGCTTTTTGAATCAAATGAAAGTCAAATGCATTCAACAAAGCTAATTGAATCAAATGAAAGTCAAACACATTCAAACAGAGCTAATAGAATAGAATGAAAGTCAAACACATTCAAAAAGAGCTTTTTGAATCAAATGAAAGTAAAAAACTTCTAAAAAAATCTAATTAAATCAAATGAAAGTCAAACACATTCAAAAAAAGCTAATTAAATCAAATGAAAGTCAAACACATTCAAAAAAAGCCATTTGAACTAAATGAAAGTAAAATGCAATCTACAAAGCTAATTGAATCAAATGAAAGATAAACACATTCAAGCAAACCTAATAGAATCAAATAAAAGTCAAACACATTCAAACAGAGCTAATTGAATCAAATGAAAGTCAAACACATTCAAACAAAGCTTTTTGAATCAAATGAAAGTCAAATGCATTTAACAAAGCTAATTGAATCAAATGAAAGTAAAAAACATCTAAAAAAATCTAATTAAATCAAATAAAAGTCAAACACATTCAAACAAAGCTAATTAAATCAAATCAAAGTCAAACAAATTTCAAACAAAGCTATTTGAATTAAATGAAAGTCAAATGCATTCTACAAAGCTAATTGAATCAAATGAAAGTCAAACACATTCAAACAAAGCTAATTGAATCAAATGTAAGTCAGACACATTCAAGCAGAGCTTTTTGAATCAAATGAAAGTCAAATGCATTCAACAAAGCTAATTGAATCAAATGAAAATCAAAAACATCTAAAAAAATTTAATTAAATCAAATGAAAGTCAAACACATTCAAAAAAAGCAAATTAAATCAAATGAAAGTCAAACACATTCAAACAAAGCTATTTGAACTAAATGAAAATAAAATGCAATCTACAAAGCTAATATAATCAAATGAAAGTTAAACACATTCAAACAAACCTAATAGAATCAAATGAAAGTCAAACACATTCAAACAGAGCTAATTGAATCAAATGAAAGTCAAACACATTCGAACAAAGCTTTTTGAATCAAATGAAAGTCAAATGCATTTAACAAAGCTAATTGAATCAAATGAAAGTCAAAAACATCTAATAAAATCTAATTAAATCAAATAAAAGTCAAACACATTCAAACAAAGCTAATTAAATCAAATCTAAGTCAAACAAATTCAAACAAAGCTATTTGAATTAAATGAAAGTCAAATGCATTCTACAAAGCTAATTGAATCAAATGAAAGTCAAACACATTCAAACAAAGCTAATTGAATCAAATGTAAGTCAAACACATTCAAGCAGAGCTTTTTGAATCAAATGAAAGTCAAATGCATTCAACAAAGCTAATTGAATTAAATGAAAGTCAAACATATTAAGACAAAGCTATTTGAATCAAATGAAAGTCAAATGCATTCTACAAATCTAATTGACTCAAATGAAAGTAAAAACATCTAAAAAATTCAAATTAAATCAATAAAAGGTGAAACATATTCAAATAAAACTATTTGAATCAAATGAAAGTAAAATGCATTCTATAAAGCTAATTGAATCAAATAAAAGTCAAACACATTCAAACAAAACTAATTGAATCAAATGAAAGTAAAACACATTCAAACAAACCTAATTGAATCAAATGAAAGTCAAACACATCAAAAACAGCTTTTGTAATCAAATGAAGGTCAAATGCAATCTACAAAGCTAATTGAATCAAATGAAAGTCAAACACATTAAAACAAAGCTAATTGAATCAAATGTAAGTCAAACACATTCAAACATAGCTTTTTGAATCAAATAAAACTCAAATGCATTCAAAAAGCTAATTGAATCAAACGAATGTCAAAAACATCTAAAAAAATCTAATTAAATCAAATGAAAGTCAAACACATTCAGACAAACCTATTTGAATCAAATGAAAGTCAAATGTATTCTACAAATCTAATTGAATCAAATGAAAGTAAAAACATCTAAATAATTCAAATTAAATCAATAAATGGTCAAACACATTCAAACAAAACTATTTGAATCAAATGAAAGTCAAAAGCATTCTATAAAGCTAATTGAATCAAATGAAAGTCAAACACATTCAAACAAAGCTAATTGAATCAAATCAAAGTAAAACACATTCAAACAAACCTAATTGAATCAAATGAAAGTCAAAGACATTCAAACAGAGATAATTGAATCAAATGAAAGTCAAACACATTCAGAAAGAGCTTTTTGAATCAAATGAAGGTCAAATGCAATCTACAAAATCTACAAAGCTAATTGAATTAAATGAAAGTTAAACACATTCAAACAGAGCTAATTAAATAAAATGAAAGTCAAACACAATCAAAAAGAGCTTTTTGAATCAAATGAAGGTTAAATGCATTTAAGAAAGTTAATTGAATCAAATGAAAGTTAAACACAATCAAACAACGCTAATTAAATTAAATGTAAGTCAAACACATTCAAACAGAGCTTTTTGAATCAAATGAAAGTCAAAAACATCTAAAAAAACCTAATTAAATCAAATGAAAGTCAAACACATTCAAACAAAGCTATTTGTATAAAATGAAAGTTAAATGCATTCTACAAAGCTAATTGAATCAAATGAAAGTCGAAAACATTCGAACAAAGCCAATTGAATCAAATGAACGTCAAATGCATTTAACAAAGCTAATTGAATCAAATGAAAGTCAAAAACTTCTAAAAAATCTAATTTAATCAAATGAAAGTCAAACACATTCAAACAAAGCCAATTAAATCAAATGAAAGTCAAACACATTCAAACAAAGTTATTTGAGTTAAATGAAAGTCAAATGCATTCTACAAAGCTAATTAAATCAAATGAAAGTCAAACACATTCAAAAAAACCTAATAGAATCTAATGAAAGTCAAACACATTCAAACAGATCTAATTGAAACAAATGAAAGTCAAACCCATTCAAAAATATTTTTTTGAATCAAATGAAGGTCAAATGCATTCTACAAATCTAATTGAGTCAAATGAAAGTCAAACACATTCAAACAAAGCTTATTGAATCAAATTTAAGTCAAACATATTCAATCAGAGCTTTTTGAATCACATGAAATTCAAATGCATTCACCAAAGCTAATTGAATAAAATGAAAGTCAAAAACATCTAAAAAAATCTAATTAAAGCAAATGAAAGTTAAACATATTTAGAAAAAGCTATTTGAATCAAATGAAAGACAAATGCATTCTACAAATCTAATTGAATCAAATGAAAGTAAAAAACATCTAAAAAATTCAAATTAAATCAATAAAAGGTCAAACACATTCAAACAAAACTATTTGAATCAAATGAAAGTCAAATGCATTCTATAAAGCTAATTGAATCAAATAAAAGTCAAATGCATTCAAACAAAGCTAATTGAATCAAATGAAAGTAAAACACATTCAAACAAACCTAATAGAATCAAATGCATTCTATAAAGCTAATTGAATCAAATAAAAGTCAAACACATTCAAACAAAACTAATTGAATCAAATGAAAGTAAAACACATTCAAACAAACCTAATTGAATCAAATGAAAGTCAAACACATCAAAAAGAGCTTTTGTAATCAAATGAAGGTCAAATGCAATCTACAAAGCTAATTGAATCAAATGAAAGTCAAACACATTAAAACAAAGCTAATTGAATCAAATGTAAGTCAAACACATTCAAACATAGCTTTTTGAATCAAATAAAACTCAAATGCATTCAACAAAGCTAATTGAATCAAACGAATGTCAAAAACATCTAAAAAAATCTAATTAAATCAAATGAAAGTCAAACACATTCAGACAAACCTATTTGAATCAAATGAAAGTCAAATGTATTCTACAAATCTAATTGAATCAAATGAAAGTAAAATCATCTAAATAATTCAAATTAAATCAATAAATGGTCAAACACATTCAAACAAAACTATTTGAATCAAATGAAAGTCAAAAGCATTCTATAAAGCTAATTGAATCAAATGAAAGTCAAACACATTCAAACAAAGCTAATTGAATCAAATCAAAGTAAAACACATTCAAACAAACCTAATTGAATCAAATGAAAGTCAAAGACATTCAAACAGAGATAATTGAATCAAATGAAAGTCAAACACATTCAGAAAGAGCTTTTTTGAATCAAATGAAGGTCAAATGCAATCTACAAAATCTACAAAGCTAATTGAATTAAATGAAAGTTAAACACATTCAAACAGAGCTAATTAAATAAAATGAAAGTCAAACACAATCAAAAAGAGCTTTTTGAATCAAATGAAGGTTAAATGCATTTAAGAAAGTTAATTGAATCAAATGAAAGTTAAACACAATCAAACAACGCTAATTAAATTAAATGTAAGTCAAACACATTCAAACAGAGCTTTTTGAATCAAATGAAAGTCAAAAACATCTAAAAAAACCTAATTAAATCAAATGAAAGTCAAACACATTCAAACAAAGCTATTTGTATAAAATGAAAGTTAAATGCATTCTACAAAGCTAATTGAATCAAATGAAAGTCGAAAACATTCGAACAAAGCCAATTGAATCAAATGAACGTCAAATGCATTTAACAAAGCTAATTGAATCAAATGAAAGTCAAAAACTTCTAAAAAATCTAATTAAATCAAATGAAAGTCAAACACATTCAAACAAAGCCAATTAAATCAAATGAAAGTCAAACACATTCAAACAAAGTTATTTGAGTTAAATGAAAGTCAAATGCATTCTACAAAGCTAATTAAATCAAATGAAAGTCAAACACATTCAAAAAAACCTAATAGAATCTAATGAAAGTCAAACACATTCAAACAGATCTAATTGAAACAAATGAAAGTCAAACCCATTCAAAAATATTTTTTTGAATCAAATGAAGGTCAAATGCATTCTACAAATCTAATTGAGTCAAATGAAAGTCAAACACATTCAAACAAAGCTTATTGAATCAAATTTAAGTCAAACATATTCAATCAGAGCTTTTTGAATCACATGAAATTCAAATGCATTCACCAAAGCTAATTGAATAAAATGAAAGTCAAAAACATCTAAAAAAATCTAATTAAAGCAAATGAAAGTTAAACATATTTAGAAAAAGCTATTTGAATCAAATGAAAGACAAATGCATTCTACAAATCTAATTGAATCAAATGAAAGTAAAAAACATCTAAAAAATTCAAATTAAATCAATAAAAGGTCAAACACATTCAAACAAAACTATTTGAATCAAATGAAAGTCAAATGCATTCTATAAAGCTAATTGAATCAAATAAAAGTCAAATGCATTCAAACAAAGCTAATTGAATCAAATGAAAGTAAAACACATTCAAACAAACCTAATAGAATCAAATGAAAGTCAAACACATTCAAACAAAGCTAATTGAATCAAATGAAAGTCAAACACATTCAAACAAACCTTATAGAATCAAATGAAAGTCAAACACATTCAAATAGAGCTAATTGAATCAAATGAAAGTCAAACATATTCAAAAAGAGCTTTTTGAATCAAATGAAGGTCAAATGCAATCTGCAAAGCTAATCAAATCAAATGAAAGTCAAACACATTCAAACAAAACTAATAGAATCAAATGAAAGTCAAAAACATCTAAAAAAACCTAATTAAATCAAATGAAAGTCAAACACATTCAAACAAAGCTATATGAATCAAATGAAAGTCAAATGCATTCTACAAAGCTAATTGAATCAAATGGAAGTAAAAAACATTCGAACAAGCCAATTGAATCCAATGAAAGTCAAACACATTCAAACAAAGCTTTTTGAATCTAATGAAAGTCAAATGCATTCAACAAAGCTAATTAAATCAAAAGAAAGTCAAAAACTTCTAAAAAAATCTAATTAAATCAAATGAAAGTCAAACACATTAAAAAAAAGCTAATTAAATCAAATGAAAGTCAAACACATTCAAAAAAAGCTATTTAAACTAAATAAAAGTAAAATGCAATCTACAAAGCTAATTGAATCAAATGAAAGTTAAACACATTCAAGCAAACCTAATAGAATCAAATGAAAGTCAAACACATTCAAACAGAGCTAATTGAATCAAATGTAAGTCAGACACATTTCAAGCAGAGCTATTTGAATCAAATGAAAGTCAAATGCATTCAATAAAGCTAATTGAATCAAATGAAAGTCAAAAACATCTAAAAAAATCTAATTAAATCAAATAAAAGTCAAACATATTCAGACAAAGTTATTTAAATCAAATGAAAGTCAAATGCATTCTACAAATCTAATTGACTCAAATGAAAGTAAAAAACATCTATAAAATTCAAATTATTTGAATCAAATGAAAGTAAAATGCATTCTATAAAAATAATTGAATCAAATGAAAGTCAAACACATTCAAACAAAACTAATTGAATCAAATGAAAGTAAAACACATTCAAACAAACCTAATTGAATCAAATGAAAGTCAAACACATTAAAACAGAGCTAATTGAATAAAATGAAAGTCAAACACATTCAAAAAGAGCTTTTTGAATCAAATGAAGGTCAAATGCAATCTACAAAGCTAATTTAATCAAATGAAAGTCAAACAAATTCAAACAAAGCTAATTGAATCAAATGTAAGTCAAACACATTCAAACAGAGCTTTTTGAATCAAATGAAAGTCAAATGCATTCAACAAAGCTACTTGAATCAAATGAAAGACAAAAACATCTAAAAAAAACCTAATTAAATAAAATGAAAGTCAAACACATTCAAACAAAGCTATTTGAATCAAATGAAAGTCAAATGCTTTCTACAAAGCTAAATCAATCAAATGAAAGTCAAAAACATTCCAACAAAGCCAATTGAATCAAATGAAAGTCAAACACATTCAAACAAACCTAATAAAATCAAATGAAAGTCAAACACATTCAAACAGAGCTAATTGAATCAAATGAAAGTCAAACACATTCAAAAAGAGCTTTTTGAATCAAATGAAGTTCAAATGCAATCTACAAAGCTAATTGAATCAAATGAAAGTCAAAAACATTAAAAAATACCTAATTAAATCAAATGAAAGTCAAACACATTCTAACAAAGCTTTTTAAATCAAATGCAAGTCAAATGCATTCTACGAAGCTAATTGAATCAAATGAAACTCTAAAACATTCGAACAAAGCCCATTGAATGAAATGAAAGTCAAACACATTCAAACAAAGCTATTTGAATCAAATGAAAGTCAAATGCTTTCTACAAAGCTAAATCAATCAAATGAAAGTCAAAAACATCCCAACAAAGCCAATTGAATCAAATGAAAGTCAAACAAATTCAAACAAAGCTAATTGAATCAAATGTAAGTCAAACACATTCAAACAGAGCTTTTTGAATCAAATGAAAGTCAAATGCATTCAACAAAGCTAATTGAATCAAATGAAAGTCAAAAACATCTAAAAAAACCTAATTAAATCAAATGAAAGTCAAACTTATTCAAACAAAGCTATTTGTATCAAATGAAAGTCAAATGCATTCTACAAAGCTAATTGAATCAAATGAAAGTAAAACACATTCAAACAAACCTAATAGAATCAAATGAAAGTCAAACACATTCAAACAGACCTAATTGAATCAAATGAAAGTCGAACACATTCAAAAAGAGCTTTTTGAATCAAATGAAGTTCAAATGCAATCTACAAAGCTAATTGAATCAAATGAAAGTCAAACACATTCAAACAAAACTAATTGAATCAAATGAAAGTCAAAAACATTAAAAAAAACCTAATTAAATCAAATGAAAGTCAAACACATTCTAACAAAGCTTTTTGAATCAAATGAAAGTCAAATGCATTCTACGAAGCTAATTGAATCAAAAGAAAGTCTATTACATTCGAACAAAGCCAATTGAATGAAATGAAAGTCAAACACATTCAAACAAAGCTTTTTGAATCAAATGAAAGTCAAATTCATTCAACAAAGCTAATTGAATCAGATGAAAGTCAAACACATTTAAACAACGCTAGTTAAATCAAAACAAAGTCAAACACATTCAAACAAAACTAATTGAATCAAATGAAAGTCAAACACATTCAAACAGAGCTAATTTAATAAAATGAAAGTCTAACACATTCAAAAAGAGCTTTTTGAATCAAATGAAGGTCAAATGCAAAGAAAGCTAATTGAATCAAATGAAAGTCTAACACATTCAAACAAAGCTAATTGAATTAAATGTAAGACAAACACATTCAAACAGAGCTTTTTGAATAAAATGAAAGTCAAATGCATTCAACAAAGCTAATTGAATCAAATGGAAGTAAAAAACATTCGAACAAAGCCAATTGAATCCAATGAAAGTCAAACACATTCAAACAAAGCTTTTTGAATCAAATAAAAGTCAAATGCATTCAACAAATCTAATTGAATCAAATGAAAGTAAAAAAGATCTAAAAAAATCTAATTAAATCAAAAGAAAGTCAAACACATTCAGACAAACCTATTTGAATCAAATGAAAGTCAAATGTATTCTACAAATCTAATTGATTCAAATGAAAGTAAAAACATCTTAAAAATTCAAATTAAATCAATAAGAGGTCAAACACATTCAAACAAAGCTAATTGAATCAAATCAAAGTAAAACACATTCAAACAAACCAAATTTAATAAAATGAAAGTCAAAGACAAAACACATTCAAAAAGAGCTTTTTGAATCAAATGAAGGTCAAATGCAATCTGCAAAGCTAATCAAATTAAATGAAAGTCAAACACATTCAAACAAAACTAATTGAATCAAATGAAATTCTAAAACATCTAAAAAAACCTAATTAAATCAAATGAAAGTCAAACACATTCAAACAAAGCTATATGAATCAAATGAAAGTCAAATGAATTCTACAAAGCTAATTGAATCAAAATGGAAGTAAAAAACATTCGAACAAAGCAAATTGAATCCAATGAAAGTCAAACACATTCAAATAAAGCTTTTTGAATCAAATGAAAGTCAAATGCATTCAACAAAGCTAATTGAATCAAATGGAAGTCAAAAAATTCTAAAAAAATCTAATTAAATCAAATGAAAGTCAAACACATTCAAAAAAAGCTAATTAAATCAAATGAAAGTCAAACACATTCAAAAAAAGCTATTTGAACTAAATGAAAGTAAAATGCAATATACAAAGCTAATTGAATCAAATGAAAGTTAAACACATTCAAGCAAACCTAATAGAATCAAATGAAAGTCAAACACATTCAAACAGAGCTAATTGAATCAAATGAAAGTCAAACACATTCAAACAAAGCTTTTTGAATCAAATGAAAGTCAAATGCATTTAACAAAGCTAATTGAATCAAATGAAAGTCAAAAACATCTAAAAAAATCTAATTAAATCAAATAAAAGTCAAACACATTCAAAAAACTAATTAAATCAAATAAAGTCAAACACATTCAAACAAAGCTAATTAAATCAAATCAAAGTCAAACAAATTTCAAACAAAGCTATTTGAATTAAATGAAAGTGAAATGCATTCTACAAAGCTAATTGAATCAAATCAAAGTCAAACACATTCAAACAAAGCTAATTGAATCAAATGTAAGTCAGACACATTCAAGCAGAGCTTTTTGAATCAAATGAAAGTCAAATGCATTCAACAAAGCTAATCAAATCAAATAAAAGTCAAACACATTCAAACAAAACTAATTGAATCAAATGAAAGTCAAAACATCTAAGAAAACCTAATTAAATCAAATGAAAGTCAAACACATTCAAACAAAGCGATATGAATCAAATGAAAGTCAAATGCATTCTACAAAGCTAATAGAATCAAATGAAAGTCAAAAAAACATTCGAAAAAGCTAATTGAATCAAATGAAAGTCAAACACATTCAACAAAGAAAACAATTCAACAAAGCTTTTGAATCAAATGAAAGTCAAAAATAAAAAAAGCATTTCTAAACACATAGCTAATTGAATCAAATGAAAGTCAAAAACACATTAAAACAAAAGCTAATTGAATCAAATGAAAGTCAAACACATTCAAACAAAGCTAATTTTGAATCAAATGAAAGTCAAATGCATTCAACAAGCTAATTTGAATCAAATGAAAGTAAAATCTTAAAAAATCTAATTAAATCAAAAAAAGTAAAAAACATCAAAAAAATTTAAATCAAATGAAAGTCAAACATTCAACAAACTAATTGATCAAATGAAAGTAAAAACACTTCAAAAAGCTAATTGAATCAATGAAAGTCAAACACATTCAAAACAAAGCTAATTGAATCAAATGAAAGTCAAAAAATTCAAACAAAGCTAATTTGAATCAAATGAAAGTCAAACAAATTCAAACAAGAGCTAATTTGAATCAAATGAAAGTCAAACAATTCAAACAAAGCTAATCGAATCAAATGAAAGTCAAACACATTCAAACAAAGCTAATTGAAATCAAATAAAGTCACAAATCTAAAAAAGCTAATTGAATCAAATGAAAGTCAAACACATTCAACAAAGCTATATGAATCAAATGAAAGTCAATGCATTCTACAAAGCTAAATGAATCAAATGAAAGTAAAAAACATTCAACAAAGCTAATTGAATCAAATGAAAGTCAAACACATTCAAAACAAAGCTATTGAATCAAATGAAAGTCAAATGCATTCAACAAAGCTAATTGAATCAAATGAAAGTCAAAAACATCTAAAAAATCTAATTAAAATCAAATGAAATCAAACACATTCAAAAAAGCTAATTGAATCAAATGAAAGTCAAACACATTCAAAAAAAGCTATTTGAATAAATGAAAGTAAAATGCATTCTACAAAGCTTAATTTGAATCAAATGAAAGTCAAACACATTCAACAAACCTAATTAGAATCAAATGAAAGTCAAACACATTCAAACAGAGCTAATTGAATCAAATGAAAGTCAAACACATTCAAACAAAGCTTTTGAATCAAATGAAAGTCAAAAATGGCTTGTCAAATTCTTAACAAAGCTAATTGAATCAAATGAAAGCTCAATAAAACATTCTAAAAACAAATCTACATTAAATTCAAATGAAAAGTCAAACACATTCAAACAAAGCTATTTAAATCAAATCAAAGATTCAAATGCTATTCTACAAAGCTAATTGAATCAAATGAAAGTAAAAACATCAAAAAACTAAAAATCAAATGAAAGTCAAACAAAAAAAAAAATTGAATAAAGAAAGTCAAAACACATTCAAACAAAAAGCTATTTGAATCAAATGAAAGTCAAACATCATTCAACAAAAGCTAATTGAATCAAATGAAAGTCAAAAAACATTAAACAAAAAGCTAATTGAATCAAATGAAAGTCAAACACATTCAAACAAAGCTTTTTGAATCAAATGAAAGTCAAATGCATTCTACAAAGCTAATTGAATCAAATGAAAGTCAAAAATTCAAAAAAAGCTAATATGAATCAAATGAAAGTCAAACACATTCAAAAAAGCCTTAATTAAATCAAATGAAAGTCAAACACATTCAAACAAAGCTATTTGAATAAATGAAAGTAAAATGCAATTACAAAGCTAATTGAATCAAATAAGTCAAACACATTCAAACAAACTAATTGAATCAAATGAAAGTCAAAACACATTCAAACAGACTAATTAATCAAATGAAAGTCAAACACATTCAAACAAAGCTTTTTGAATCAAATGAAAAGTCAAATGCATTCTAACAAAGCTAATTGAATCAAATGAAAGTCAAAACATTCAAAACAAAGCTCAATTGAATCAAATGAAAAGTCAAACACATTAAAACAAAGCTAATTGAATCAAATGAAAGTCAAACACATTCAAACAAAGCTATTTGAATAAATGAAAGTCAAATGCATTCAACAAAGCTAATTAAAAATGAAACAAATCAAAAATCAAATAAACACATTCAGACAAAAGCTAAATTGAATACAAATTTTGTAAAGTCAAACACATTCAAACAAAGCTAATTAATCAAATAAAGTAAACATTCAAACAAAGCTAGAAATCAAATGAATCAAAGATCAAAACACATTCAAAAAAACTAATTGAATCAAATGAAAGTCAAAACATCAAAAAACCTAATTAAATCAAATGAAAGTCAAACACATTCAAACAAAGCTATATGAATCAAATGAAAGTCAAATGCATTCTACAAAGCTAATTGAATCAAATGGAAGTAAAAAACATTCGAACAAAGCAATTGAATCCAATGAAAGTCAAACACATTCAACAAAAGCTTTTTGAATCAAATGAAAGTCAAATGCATTCAACAAAGCTAATTGAATCAAATGAAAAGTCAAAAACTATCATAAAAAAATCCTAATTAAATCAAATGAAAGTCAAACACAATTTCAAAAAAAGCTAATTAAATCAAATGAAAGTCAAACACATTCAAAACAAAAGCTATTTTGAAACTAAATGAAAGTAAAAATGCAATCATACAAAAGCTAATTGAATCAAAATGAAAGTTAAACACATTCAAGCAAACCCTAATAGAATCAAATGAAAGTCAAACACATTTCAAACAGAGCTAATTGAATCAAATGAAAGTCAAACACATTCAAACAAAGCTTTTTGAATCAAATGAAAGTCAAATGCATTTAACAAAGCTAATTGAATCAAATGAAAATCAAAAACATCTAAAAAAATCTAATTAAATCAAATAAAAGTCAAACACATTCAAACAAAGCTAATTAAATCAAATCAAAGTCAAACAAATTCAAACAAAGCTATTTTGAATTAAATGAAAGTGAAATGCATTCTACAAAGCTAAATTGAAATCAAATCAAAAGTCAAACACATTTCAAACAAAGCTAATTGAATCAAATGTAAGTCAAACACATTCAAGCAGAGCTTTTTGAATCAAATGAAAGTCAAATGCATTCAACAAAGCAAATCAAATCAAATAAAAGTCAAAACATTCAAAAAAACTAATTGAATCAAATGAAAGTCAAAAAACATCTAAGAAAACCTAATTAAATCAAATGAAAGTCAAACACATTCAAAACAAAGCGATATGAATCAAATGAAAGTCAAATGCATTCTACAAAGCTAATAGAATCAAATGAAGTAAAAAAAACATTCGAACAAAGCCAATTGAATCCAATGAAAGTCAAACACATTCAAACAAAGCTTTTTGAATCATATGAAAGTCAAAATGCATTCAACAAAGCTAATTGAATCAAATGAAAGTCAAAAACATCTAAAAAAATCTAATTAAATCAAATGAAAGTCAAACACATTTAAAAAAAAGCTACTTAAATCAAATGAAAGTCAAACACATTCAAACAAAGCTATTTGAACTAAATGAAAGTAAAATGCAATCTAACAAAGTTAATTGAATCAAATGAAAGTTAAACACATTCAAGCAAACTAATAGAATCAAATGAAAGTCAAACACATTCAAAACAGAGCTAATTGAATCAAATGAAAGTCAAAACACATTCAAACAGAGCTTTTTCGAATCAAATGAAAGTTCAAATGCATTTAACAAAGCTAATTGAATCAAATGAAAGTAAAAACATCTAAAAAAATCTAATTCAAAATCAAATAAAAGTCAAACACATTCAAATAGTCAACAAATTCAAACAAAGCTATTTGAATTAAATGAAAGTCAAATGCATTCTACAAAGCTAATTGAATCAAATGAAAGTCAAACACATTCAAACAAAGCTAATTAAATCAAATGTAAGTCAGACATCATTCAAGCAGAGCTTTTTGAATCAAAATGAAAGTCAAATGCAGTTCTAACAAATCTAATTGAATCAAATGAAAGTACAAAAACATCTAAAAAATTCATAATTAAATCAAATGAAAGTCAAACATATTCAAACAAAGACTATTTGAATCAAATGAAAGTAAAATGCATTCTATAAAGCTTATTGACTCAAATGAAAGTAAAACACATTCAAACAAAACTAATTGAATCAAATGAAAAGTAAAACACATTCAAACAAACTAATTAAATCAAATGAAAGTCAAAACACATTCAAAAGAGCTAATTGATAAAATGAAAGTTTCAAACACATTCAAACAAAAGCTTTATTGAATCAAATAAAGGTCAAATGCAATTACAAAGCGAAACTCTTAATCAAATGAAAGTCAAACAATTCAAACAAAGCTAATTGAATCAAATGAAAGTCAAAACACATTCAAAAAGAGCTTTTTGAATCAAATGAAAGGTCAAATGCAATCAACAAAGCTAATTTGAATCAAATGAAAGTCAAAAACTTCTAAAACAAAATCTAATTTCAAATCAAATGAAAGTCAAAAACACATTCAAACAAAGCTAATTTGAATCAAAAATCAAAAAAGTCAAATGCAATTCAAACAAAGCTAAATCTAGAATCCCAAATCTGATAAAGTCAAAAACATTCAACAAAGCCAATTGAATGAAACGAAAGTCAAACACATTCAAACAAATCTAATTGAATCAAATGAAAGTCAAACACATTCAAACAGAGCTAACTGAATCAAATGAAAGTCAAACACATTCAAAAAGAGCTTTTTGAATCAAATGAAGGTCAAGGTCAAATGCAATCTACAAAGCAATTGAATCAAATGAAAGTCAAACACATTAAAACAAAGCTAATTGAATCAAATGTAAGTCAAACACATTCAAACAGCGCTTTTTGAATCAAATGAAAATTCAAATGCATTCAACAAAGCTAATTGAATAAAATGAAAGTCAAAAACATCTAAAAAAAATCTAATTAAATCAAATGAAAGTTAAACACATTCAGAAAAGCTATTTGAATCAAATGAAAGACAAATGCATTCTACAAATCTAATTGAATCAAATGAAAGTAAAAAAACATCTAAAAAATTCAAATTAAATCAATAAAAGGTCAAACACATTCAAACAAAGCTAATTAAATCAAATCAAAGTCAAAACAAATTCAAACAAAGCTATTTGAATTAAATGAAAGTCAAATGCAATCTGCAAAGCTAAACAATCAAATGAAAGTCAAACACATTCAAACAAAACTAATTGAATCAAATGAAAGTCAAAAACATCTAAAAAAAACCTAATTAAATCAAATGAAAGTCAAACACATTCAAACAAAGCTATATGAATCAAATGAAAGTCAAATGCATTCTACAAAGCTAATTGAATCAAATGGAAGTAAAAAAACATTCGAACAAAGCCAATTGAATCCAATGAAAGTCAAACACATTCAAATAAAGCTTTTTGAATCAAATGAAAGTCAAATGCATTCAACAAAGTTAATTGAATCAAATAAAAGTCAAAAAAACATATAAAAAAACCTAATTAAATCAAATGAAAGTCAAACACATTTAAAAAAAGCTAATTAAATCAAATGAAAGTCAAACACATTCAAACAAAGCTATTTGAAACTAAATGAAAGTAAAATGCAATCTACAAAGCTAATTGAATCAAATGAAAGTTAAACACATTCAAACAAACCTAATAGAATCAAATGAAATTCAAACACATTCAAATAGAGCTAATTGAAACAAATGAAAGTCAAACACATTCAAACAAAGCTTTTTGAATCAAATGAAAGTCAAATGCATTTAACAAAGCTAATTGAATCAAATGAAAGTCAAAAACATCTAAAAAAATCTAATTAAATCAAATAAAAGTCAAACACATTCAAACAAAGCTAATTAAATCAAATCAAAGTCAAACAAATTCAAACAAAGTTATTTGAATTAAATGAAAGTCAAATGCATTCTACAAAGCTAATTGAATCAAATCAAAGTCAAACACATTCAAACAAAGCTAATTGAATCAAATGTAAGTCAGACACATTCAAGCAGAGCTTTTTGAATCAAATGAAAGTCAAATGCATTCAACAAAGAAAATCAAATCAAATAAAAGTCAAACACATTCAAACAAAACTAATTGAATCAAATGAAAGTCAAAAACATCTAAGAAAACCTAATTAAATCAAATGAAAGTCAAACACATTCAAACAAAGCGATATGAATCAAATGAAAGTCAAATGCATTCTACAAAGCTAATAGAATCAAATGGAAGTAAAAAAAACATTCGAACAAAGCCAATTGAATCCAATGAAAGTCAAACACATTCAAACAAAGCTTTTTGAATCATATGAAAGTCAAATGCATTCAACAAAGCTAATTGAATCAAATGAAAGTCAAAAACATCTGAAAAATCTAATTAAATCAAATGAAAGTCAAACACATTTAAAAAAAGCTACTTAAATCAAATGAAAGTCAAACACATTCAAACAAAGCTATTTGAACTAAATGAAAGTAAAATGCAATCTACAAAGCTAATTGAATCAAATGAAAGTTAAACACATTCAAGCAAACCTAATAGAATCAAATGAAAGTCAAACACATTCAAACAGAGCTAATGGAATCAAATGAAAAGTCAAACACATTCAAACAGAACTTTTTGAATCAAATGAAAGTCAAATGCATTTAACAAAGCTATTGAATCAAATGAAAGTCAAAAACATCTAAAAAAATCTAATCAAATCAAATAAAAGTCAAACACATTCAAACAAAGCTAATTAAATCAAATCAAAGTCAAACAAATTCAAACAAAGCTATTTGAATTAAATGAAAGTCAAATGCATTCTACAAAGCTAATTGAATCAAATGAAAGTCAAACACATTCAAACAAAGCAATTAAATCAAATGTAAGTCAGACACATTCAAGCAGAGCTTTTTGAATCAAATGGAAGTCAAATGCATTCAACAAAGCTAATTGAATCAAATGACAGTCAAAAAACTTCTAAAAAAAATCTAATTAAATCAAATGAAAGTCAAACATATTCAGAGAAAGCTATTTGAATCAAATGAAAGTCAAATGCATTCTACAAATCTAATTGACTCAAATGAAAGTAAAAAACATCTAAAAAATTAAAATTAAATCAATAAAAGGTCAAACATAGTCAAACAAAACTATTTGAATCAAATGAAAGTAAAATGCATTCTATAAAGCTTATTGACTCAAATGAAAGTTAAACACATTCAAACAAAACTAATTGAATCAAATGAAAGTAAAACACATTCAAACAAACCTAATTAAATCAAATGAAAGTCAAACACATTCAAACAGAGCTAATTGAATAAAATGAAAGTCAAACACATTCAAAAAGAGCTTTTTGAATCAAATAAAGGTCAAATGCAATCTACAAAGCTAATTTAATCAAATGAAAGTCAAACAAATTCAAACAAAGCTAATTGAATCAAATGTAAGTCAAACAATTATTTAAACAGAGCTTTTTGAATCAAATGAAAGTCAAATGCATTCAACAAAGCTAATTGAATCAAATGAAAGTCAAAAACATCTAAAAAAAAATCTAATTAAATCAAATGAAAGTCAAACACATTCAAACAAAGCTATTTGAATCAAATAAAAGTCAAATGCTTTCTACAAAGCTAAATCAATCAAATGAAAGTCAAAAACATTCCAACAAAGCCAATTGAATCAAACGAAAGTCAAACACATTCAAACAAATCTAATTGAATCAAATGAAAGTCAAACACATTCAAACAGAGCTAACTGAATCAAATGAAAGTCAAACACATTCAAAAAGAGCTTTTTGAATCAAATGAAGGTCAAATGCAATCTACAAAGCCAATTGAATCAAATGAAAGTCAAACACATTAAAACAAAGCTAATTGAATCAAATGTAAGTCAAACACATTCAAACAGAGCTTTTTGAATCAAATGAAATTCAAATGCATTCAACAAAGCTAATTGAATAAAATGAAAGTCAAAAACATCTAAAAAAATCTAATTAAATCAAATGAAAGTTAAACACATTCAGAAAAAGCTATTTGAATCAAATGAAAGACAAATGCATTCTACAAATCTAATTGAATCAAATGAAAGTAAAAAAACATCTAAAAAATTCAAATTAAATCAATAAAAGGTCAAACACATTCAAACAAAGCTAATTAAATCAAATCAAAGTCAAACAAATTCAAACAGAGCTATTTGAATTAAATGAAAGTCAAATGCAATCTGCAAAGCTAAACAAATCAAATGAAAGTCAAACACATTCAATCAAAACTAATTGAATCAAATGAAAGTCAAAAACATCTAAAAAACCTAATTAAATCAAATGAAAGTCAAACACATTCAAACAAAGCTATATGAATCAAATGAAAGTCAAATGCATTCTACAAAGCTAATTGAATCAAATGGAAGTAAAAAACATTCGAACAAAGCCAATTGAATCCAATGAAAGTCAAACACATTCAAATAAAGCTTTTTGAATCAAATGAAAGTCAAATGCATTCAACAAAGCTAATTGAATAAAATAAAAGTCAAAAAAACGTCTAAAAAAATCTAATTAAATCAAATGAATGTCAAACACATTAAAAAAAGCTAATTAAATCAAATGAAAGTCAAACACATTCAAACAAAGCTATTTGAACTAAATGAAAGTAAAATGCAATCTACAAAGCTAATTGAAACATATGAAAGTTAAACACATTCAAACAAACCTAATAGAATCAAATGAAATTCAAACACATTCAAATAGAGCTAATTGAAACAAATGAAAGTCAAACACATTCAAACAAAGCTTTTTGAATCAAATGAAAGTCAAATGCATTTAACAAAGCTAATTGAATCAAATGAAAGTCAAAAACATCTAAAAAAATCTAATTAAATCAAATAAAAGTCAAACACATTCAAACAAAGCTAATTAAATCAAATCAAAGTCAAACAAATTCAAACAAAGTTATTTGAATTAAATGAAAGTCAAATGCATTCTACAAAGATAATTGAATCAAATGACAGTCAAACACATTCAAACAAAGCTAATTGAATCAAATGTAAGTCAGACACATTCAAGCAGAGCTTTTTGAATCAAATGAAAGTCAAACACATTCAAAACAGAGCTAATTGAAACAAATGAAAGTCAAAACACATTCAAACAGAGCTTTTTGAATCAAATGAAAGTCAAATGCATTTAACAAAGCTAATTGAATCAAATGAAAGTAAAAACCATCTAAAAAAATCTAATCAAATCAAATAAAAGTCAAAACACATTCAAACAAAGATTATTAAATAAAATCAAAGTCAAACAAATTCAAACAAAGCTATTTGAATTAAATGAAAGTCAAATGCACTCTACAAAGCTAATTGAATCAAATGAAAGTCAAACACATTCAAACAAAGCTAATTGAATCAAATGTAAGTCAGACACATTCAAGCGGAGCTTTTTGAATCAAATGAAAGTCAAAAACATCTAAAAAAAATCTAATTAAATCAAATGAAAGTCAAACATATTCAGAGAAAGCTATTTGAATCAAATGAAAGTCAAATGCATTCTACAAATCTAATTGACTCAACTGAAAGTAAAAAACATCTAAAAAATTCAAATTAAATCAATAAAAGGTCAAACATATTCAAACAAAACTATTTGAATGAAATGAAAGTAAAATGCATTCTATAAAGCTTATTGAATCAAATGAAAGTTAAACACATTCAAACAAAACTAATTGAATCAAATGAAAGTAAAACACATTCAAACAAACCAAATTGAATCAAATGAAAGTCAAACACATTCAAACAGAGCTAATTGAATAAAATGAAAGTCAAACACATTCAAAAAGAGCTTTTTGAATCAAATAAAGGTCAAATGCAATCTACAAAGCTAATTTAATCAAATGAAAGTCAAACAAATTCAAACAAAGCTAATTGAAACAAATGTAAGTCAAACACATTTAAATAGAGCTAATTGAATCAAATGAAAGTCAAACACATTCAAAAAGAGCTTTTTGAATCAAATGAAGGTCAAATGCAATCTCTAAAGCTAATCAAATCAAATGAAAGTCAAACACATTCAAACAAAACTAATAGAATCAAATGAAAGTCAAAAACATCTAAAAAAACCTAATTAAATCAAATGAAAGTCAAACACATTCAAACAAAGCTATATGAATCAAATGAAAGTCAAATGCATTCTACAAAGCTAATTGAATCAAATGGAAGTAAAAAACATTCGAACAAGCCAATTGAATCCAATGAAAGTCAAACACATTAAAACAAAGCTTTTTGAATCAAATGAAAGTCAAATGCATTCAACAAAGCTAATTAAATCAAAAGAAAGTCAAAAACTTCTAAAAAAATCTAATTAAATCAAATGAAAGTCAAACACATTCAAAAAAAGCTAATTAAATCAAAAGAAAGTCAAACACATTCAAAAAAAAGCTATTTAAACTAAATGAAAGTAAAATGCAATCTACAAAGCTAATTGAATAAAATGAAAGTTAAACACATTCAAGCAAACCTAATAGAATCAAATGAAAGTCAAACACATTCAAACAGAGCTAATTGAATCAAATGTAAGTCAGACACATTCAAGCAGAGCTATTTGAATCAAATGAAAGTCAAATGCATTCAATAAAGCTAATTGAATCAAATGAAAGTCAAAAACATCTAAAAAAATCTAATTAAATCAAATGAAAGTCAAACATATTCAGACAAAGTTATTTAAATCAAATGAAAGTCAAATGCATTCTACAAATCTAATTGACTCAAATGAAAGTAAAAAACATCTATAAAATTCAAATTAAATCAATAAAAGGTCAAATATATTCAAACAAAACTATTTGAATCAAATGAAAGTAAAATGCATTCTATAAAGCTAATTGAATCAAATGAAAGTCAAACACATTCAAACAAAACTAATTGAATCAAATGAAAGTAAAACACATTCAAACAAACCTAATTGAATCAAATGAAAGTCAAACACATTCAAACAGAGCTAATTGAATAAAATGAAAGTCAAACACATTCAAAAAGAGCTTTTTGAATCAAATGAAGGTCAAATGCAATCTACAAAGCTAATTTAATCAAATGAAAGTCAAACAAATTCAAACAAAGCTAATTGAATCAAATGTAAGTCAAACACATTCAAACAGAGCTTTTTGAATCAAATGAAAGTCAAATGCATTCAACAAAGCTAATTGAATCAAATGAAAGACAAAAACATCTAAAAAAAACCTAATTAAATAAAATGAAAGTCAAACACATTCAAACAAAGCTATTTGAATCAAATGAAAGTCAAATGCTTTCTACAAAGCTAAATCAATCAAATGAAAGTCAAAAACATTCCAACAAAGCCAATTGAACCAAATGAAAGTCAAACACATTCAAACAAACCTAATTAAATCAAATGAAAGTCAAACACATTCAAACAGAGCTAATTGAATCAAATGAAAGTCAAACACATTCAAATAGAGCTTTTTGAATCAAATGAAGTTCAAATGCAATCTACAAAGCTAATTGAATCAAATGAAAGTCAAAAACATTAAAAAATACCTAATTAAATCAAATGAAAGTCAAACACATTCTAACAAAGCTTTTTAAATCATATGCAAGTCAAATGCATTCTACGAAGCTAATTGAATCAAATGAAACTCTAAAACATTCGAACAAAGCCAATTGAATGAAAGGAAAGTCAAACACATTCAAACAAAGCTATTTGAATCAAATAAAAGTCAAATGCTTTCTACAAAGCTAAATCAATCAAATGAAAGTCAAAAACATCCCAACAAAGCCAATTGAATCAAATGAAAGTCAAACAAATTCAAACAAAGCTAATTGAATCAAATGTAAGTCAAACACATTCAAACAGAGCTTTTTGAATCAAATGAAAGTCAAATGCATTCAACAAAGCTAATTGAATCAAATGAAAGTCAAAAACATCTAAAAAAACCTAATTAAATCAAATGAAAGTCAAACTTATTCAAACAAAGCTATTTGTATCAAATGAAAGTCAAATGCATTCTACAAAGCTAATTAAATAAAATGAAAGTTAAACACATTCAAACAAACCTAATAGAATCAAATGAAAGTCAAACACATTCAAATAGACCTAATTGAATCAAATGAAAGTCGAACACATTCAAAAAGAGCTTTTTGAATCAAATGAAGTTCAAATGCAATCTACAAAGCTAATTGAATCAAATGAAAGTTAAACACATTCAAACAAACCTAATAGAATCAAATGAAAGTCAAACACATTCAAACAGACCTAATTGAATCAAATGAAAGTCGAACACATTCAAAAAGAGCTTTTTGAATCAAATGAAGTTCAAATGCAATCTACAAAGCTAATTGAATCAAATGAAAGTCAAACACATTCAAACAAAACTAATTGAATCAAATGAAAGTCAAAAACATTAAAAAAAACCTAATTAAATCAAATGAAAGTCAAACACATTCTAACAAAGCTTTTTGAATCAAATGAAAGTCAAATGCATTCTACGAAGCTAATTGAATCAAATGAAAGTCTAAAACATTCGAACAAAGCCAATTGAATGAAATGAAAGTCAAACACATTCAAACAAAGCTTTTTGAATCAAATGAAAGTCAAATTCATTCAACAAAGCTTATTGAATCAGATGAAAGTCAAACACATTCAAACAACGCTAGTTAAATCAAAACAAAGTCAAACACATTCAAACAAACCTAATTGAATCAAATGAAAGTCAAACACATTCAAAAAGAGCTAATTTAATAAAATGAAAGTCTAACACATTCAAAAAGAGCTTTTTGAATCAAATGAAGGTCAAATGCAAAGAAAGCTAATTGAATCAAATGAAAGTCTAACACATTCAAACAAAGCTAATTGAATTAAATGTAAGACAAACACATTCAATCAGAGCTTTTTGAATAAAATGAAAGTCAAATGCATTCAACAAAGCTAATTGAATCAAATGGAAGTAAAAAACATTCGAACAAAGCCAATTGAATCCAATGAAAGTCAAACACATTCAAAAAAGCTTTTTGAATCAAATAAAAGTCAAATGCATTCAACAAAGCTAATTGAATCAAATGAAAGTCAAAAAGATCTAAAAAAATCTAATTAAATCAAATGAAAGTCAAACACATTCAAAAAAAGCTAATTAAATCAAATGAAAGTCAAACACATTCAAACAAAGTTATTTGAACTAAATGAAAGTAAAATGTAATCTACAAAGCTAATTGAATCAAATGAAAGTTAAACACATTCAAACAAACCTAATAGAATCGAATAAAAGTCAAACACATTCAAACAGAGCTAATTGAATCAAATGAAAGTCAAACACATTCAAACAAAGCTTTTTGAATCAAATGAAAGTCAAATGCATTTAACAAAGCTAATTGAATCAAATGAAAGTGAAACACATTCAAACAGAGCTAATTGAATCAAATGAAAGTCAAACGCATTCAAATAGAGCTTTTTGAATCAAATGAAGGTCAAATGCTATCTACAAAGCTAATTGAATCAAAAGAAAGTCAAACACATTGAAACAAAGCTAATTGAATCAAATGTAAGTCAAACACATTAAAATAGAGCTAATTGAATCAAACAAAAGTCAAAAACATCTAAAAAAATCTAATTAAATCAAAAGAAAGTCAAACACATTCAGACAAACCTATTTGAATCAAATGAAAGTCAAATGTATTCTACAAATCTAATTGAATCAAATGAAAGTAAAAACATCTTAAAAATTCAAATTAAATCAATAAGAGGTAAAACACATTCAAACAAAGCTAATTGAATCAAATCAAAGTAAAACACATTCAAACAAACCAAATTGAATAAAATGAAAGTCAAAGACAAAACACATTCAAAAAGAGCTTTTTGAATCAAATTAAGGTCAAATGCAATCTGCAAAGCTAATCAAATTAAATAAAAGTCAAACACATTCAAACAAAACTAATTGAATCAAATGTAATTCAAAAACATCTAAAAAAACCTAATTAAATCAAATGAAAGTCAAACACATTCAAACAAAGCTATATGAATCAAATGAAAGTCAAATGAATTCTACAAAGCTAATTGAATCAAATGGAAGTAAAAAACATTCGAACAAAGCCAATTGAATCCAATGAAAGTCAAACACATTCAAACAAAGCTTTTCGAATCAAATGAAAGTCAAATGCATTCAACAAAGCTAATTGAATCAAATGAAAGTCAAAAAATTCTAAAAAAATATAATTAAATCAAATGAAAGTCAAACACATTCAAAAAAAGCTATTTGAACTAAATGAAAGTAAAATGCAATATACAAAGCTAATTGAATCAAATGAAAGTTAAACACATTCAAGCAAACCTAATAGAATCAAATGAAAGTCAAACACATTCAAACAGAGCTAATTGAATCAAATGAAAGTCAAACACATTCAAACAAAGCTTTTTGAATCAAATGAAAGTCAAATGCATTTAACAAAGCTAATTGAATCAAATGAAAGTCAAAAACATCTAAAAAAATCTAATTAAATCAAATAAAAGTCAAACACATTCAAACAAAGCTAATTAAATCAAATCAAAGTCAAACAAATTTCAAACAAAGCTATTTGAATTAAATGAAAGTCAAACACATTCAAACAAAGCTAATTAAACCAAATGTAAGTCAGACACATTCAAGCAGAGCTTTTTGAATCAAATGAAAGTCAAATGCATTCAACAAAGCTAATTGAATCAAATGAAAGTCAAACACATTCAAACAGAGCTAATAGAATAAAATGAAAGTCAAACACATTCAAAAAGAGCTTTTTGAATCAAATGAAAGTAAAAAACTTCTAAAAAAATCTAATTAAATCAAATGAAAGTCAAACACATTCAAAAAAAGCTAATTAAATCAAATGAAAGTCAAACACATTCAAAAAAAGCTATTTGAACTAAATAAAAGTAAAATGCAATCTACAAAGCTAATTGAATCAAATGAAAGATAAACACATTCAAGCAAACCTAATAGAATCAAATGAAAGTCAAACACATTCAAACAGAGCTAATTGAATCAAATGAAAGTCAAACACATTCAAACAAAGCTTTTTGAATCAAATGAAAGTCAAATGCATTTAACAAAGCTAATTGAATCAAATGAAAGTAAAAAACATCTAAAAAAATCTAATTAAATCAAATAAAAGTCAAACACATTCAAACAAAGCTAATTAAATCAAATCAAAGTCAAACAAATTTCAAACAAAGCTATTTGAATTAAATGAAAGTCAAATGCATTCTACAAAGCTAATTGAATCAAATGAAAGTCAAACACATTCAAACAAAGCTAATTGAATCAAATGTAAGTCAGACACATTCAAGCAGAGCTTTTTGAATCAAATGAAAGTCAAATGCATTCAACAAAGCTAATTGAATCAAATAAAAGTCAAACACATTCAAACAGAGCTAATAGAATAAAATGAAAGTCAAACACATTCAAAAAGAGCTTTTTGAATCAAATGAAAGTCAAAAACTTCTAAAAAAATCTAATTAAATCAAATGAAAGTCAAACACATGCAAAAAAAGCTAATTAAATCAAATGAAAGTCAAACACATTCAAAAAAAGCTATTTGAACTAAATGAAAGTAAAATGCAATCTACAAAGCTAATTGAATCAAATGAAAGATAAACACATTCAAGCAAACCTAATAGAATCAAATGAAAGTCAAACACATTCAAACAGAGATAATTGAATCAAATGAAAGTCAAACACATTCAAACAAAGCTTTTTGAATCAAATGAAAGTCAAATGCATTTAACAAAGCTAATTGAATCAAATGAAGTCAAAAACATCTAAAAAAATCTAATTAAATTAAATAAAAGTCAAACACATTCAAACAAAGCTAATTAAATCAAATCAAAGTCAAACAAATTCAAACAAAGCTAATTGAATCAAATGAAAGTTAAATGCATTCAACAAAGCTAATTGAATCAAATGAAAGTCAAACACATTCAAACAAAGCTAATTAAATCAAATGTAAGTCAGACACATTCAAGCAGAGCTTTTTGAATCAAATGAAAGTCAAATGCATTCAACAAAGCTAATTGAATCAAATGAAAGTCAAACACATTCAAACAGAGCTAATAGAATAAAATGAAAGTCAAACACATTCAAAAAGAGCTTTTTGAATCAAATGAAAGTAAAAAACTTCTAAAAAAATCTAATTAAATCAAATGAAAGTCAAACACATTCAAAAAAAGCTAATTAAATCAAATGAAAGTCAAACACATTCAAAAAAAGCTATTTGAACTAAATGAAAGTAAAATGTAATCTACAAAGCTAATTGAATCAAATGAAAGTTAAACACATTCAAACAAACCTAATAGAATCGAATGAAAGTCAAACACATTCAAACAGAGCTAATTGAATCAAATGAAAGTCAAACACATTCAAACAAAGCTTTTTGAATCAAATGAAAGTCAAATGCATTTAACAAAGCTAATTGAATCAAATGAAAGTGAAACACATTCAAACAGAGCTAATTGAATCAAATGAAAGTCAAACGCATTCAAATAGAGCTTTTTGAATCAAATGAAGGTCAAATGCTATCTACAAAGCTAATTGAATCAAAAGAAAGTCAAACACATTGAAACAAAGCTAATAGAATCAAATGTAAGTCAAACACATTAAAATAGAGCTAATTGAATCAAACAAAAGTCAAAAACATCTAAAAAAATCTAATTAAATCAAAAGAAAGTCAAACACATTTAGACAAACCTATTTGAATCAAATGAAAGTCAAATGTATTCTACAAATCTAATTGAATCAAATGAAAGTAAAAACATCTTAAAAATTCAAATTAAATCAATAAGAGGTAAAACACATTCAAACAAAGCTAATTGAATCAAATCAAAGTAAAACACATTCAAACAAACCAAATTGAATAAAATGAAAGTCAAAGACAAAACACATTCAAAAAGAGCTTTTTGAATCAAATGAAGGTCAAATGCAATCTGCAAAGCTAATCAAATTAAATAAAAGTCAAACACATTCAAACAAAACTAATTGAATCAAATGAAATTCAAAAACATCTAAAAAAACCTAATTAAATCAAATGAAAGTCAAACACATTCAAACAAAGCTATATGAATCAAATGAAAGTCAAATGAATTCTACAAAGCTAATTGAATCAAATGGAAGTAAAAAACATTCGAACAAAGCCAATTGAATCCAATGTAAGTCAGACACATTGAAGCAGAGCTTTTTGAATCAAATGAAAGTCAAATGCATTCAACAAAGCTAATTGAATCAAATGAAAGTCAAACACATTCAAACAGAGCTAATATAATAAAATGAAAGTCAAACACATTCAAAAAGAGCTTTTTGAATCAAATGAAAGTAAAAAACTTCTAAAAAAATCTAATTAAATCAAATGAAAGTCAAACACATGCAAAAAAAGCTAATTAAATCAAATGAAAGTCAAACACATTCAAAAAAAGCTATTTGAACTAAATGAAAGTAAAATGCAATCTACAAAGCTAATTGAATCAAATGAAAGATAAACACATTCAAGCAAACCTAATAGAATCAAATGAAAGTCAAACACATTCAAACAGAGATAATTGAATCAAATGAAAGTCAAACACATTCAAACAAAGCTTTTTGAATCAAATGAAAGTCAAATGCATTTAACAAAGCTAATTGAATCAAATGAAGTCAAAAACATCTAAAAAAATCTAATTAAATTAAATAAAAGTCAAACACATTCAAACAAAGCTAATTAAATCAAATCGAAGTCAAACAAATTCAAACAAAGCTAATTGAATCAAATGAAAGTTAAATGCATTCAACAAAGCTAATTGAATCAAATGAAAGTCAAACACATTCAAACAAAGCTATTTGTATCAAATGAAAGTCAAATGCATTCTACAAAGCTAATTGAATCAAATGAAAGTAAAACACATTCTAACAAACCTAATAGAATCAAATGAAAGTCAAACACATTCAAACAGAGCTAATTAAAGCAAATGAAAGTCAAACACATTCAAAAAGAGCTTTTTGAATCAAATGAAGGTCAAATGCATTCTGCAAAGCTAATCAAATTAAATGAAAGTCAAACACATTCAAACAAAACTAATTGAATCAAATGAAATTCGAAAACATCTAAAAAACCTAATTAAATCAAATGAAAGTCAAACACATTCAAACAAAGCAATATGAATGAAATGAAAGTCAAATGCATTCTACAAAGCTAATTGAATCAAATGGAAGTAAAAAACATTCGAATAAAGCCAATTGAATCCAATGAAAGTCAAACACATTCAAACAAAGCTTTTTGAATCAAATGAAATTCAAATGCATTCAACAAAGCTAATTTAATCAAATGAAAGTCAAAAAATTCTAAAAAAATCTAATTAAATCAAATGAAAGTCAAACACATTCAAAAAAAGCTAATTAAATCAAATGAAAGTCAAACTTATTCAAAAAAAGCTATTTGAGCTAAATGAAAGTAAAATGCAATCTACAAAGCTAATTGAATCAAATGAAAGATAAACACATTCAAGCAAACCTAATAGAATAAAATGAAAGTCAAACACATTCAAACAGAGCTAATTGAATCAAATGAAAGTCAAACACATTCAAACAAAGCTTTTTGAATCAAATGAAAGTCAAATGCATTCTACAAATATATTTGAATCAAATGGAAGTAAAAAACAATCGAACAAAGCTTTTTGAATCAAATTAAAGTCAAATGCATTCAAAGAAGCTATTTGAATCAAATGAAAGTCAAATGCATTTAACAAAGCTAATTGAATCAAATGAAAGTAAAAACATCTAAAAAAATCTTATTAAATCAAATAAAAGTCAAACACATTCAAACAAAGCTAATTAAATCAAATCAAAGTCAAACAAATTCAAACAAAGCTATTTGAATTAAATGAAAGTCAAATGCATTCTACAAAGCTAATTGAATCAAATGAAAGTCAAACACATTCAAACAAAGCTAATTGAATCAAATGTAAGTCAGACACATTCAAGCAGAGCTTTTTGAATCAAATGAAAGTCAAATGCATTCAACAAAGCTAATCAAATCAAATAAAAGTCAAACACATTCAAACAAAACTAATTGAATCAAATGAAAGTCAAAAACATCTAAGAAAACCTAATGAAATCAAATGAAAGTCAAACACATTCAAACAAAGCCATTTCAATCAAAAGAAAGTCAATTACATTCAAAAGAAAATTAACTAATCAAACGAAAGTTAAACACATTCAAATAGAGCTTTTTAAATCAAATGAAAGTAAAATGCATTCTACAAAGCTAATTGAATCAAATGGAAGTAAAAAAACATTCGAACAAAGCCAATTGAATCCAATGAAAGTCAAACACATTCAAACAAAGCTTTTTGAATCATATGAAAGTCAAATGCATTCAACAAAGCTAATTGAATCAAATGAAAGTCAAAAACATCTAAAAAATCTAATTAAATCAAATGAAAGTCAAACACATTTAAAAAAAGCTACTTAAATCAAATGAAAGTCAAACACATTCAAACAAAGCTATTTGAACTAAATGAAAGTAAAATGCAATCTACAAAGCTAATTGAATCAATTGAAAGTTAAACACATTCAAGCAAACCTAATAGAATCAAATGAAAAACAAACACATTCAAACAGAGCTAATTGAATCAAATGAAAGTCAAACACATTCAAACAGAGCTTTTTGAATCAAATGAAAGTTAAATGCATTTAACAAAGCTAATTGAATCAAATGAAAGTCAAAAACATCTAAAAAAATCTAATCAAATCAAATAAAAGTCAAACACATTCAAACAAAGCTAATTAAATCAAATCAAAGTCAAACAAATTCAAACAAAGCTATTTGAATTAAATGAAAGTCAAATGCATTCTACAAAGCTAATTGAATCAAATGAAAGTCAAACACATTCAAACAAAGCTAATAAAATCAAATGTAAGTCAGACACATTCAAGCAGAGCTTTTTGAATCAAATGAAAGTCAAATGCATTCAACAAAGCTAATTGAATCAAATGAAAGTCAAAAACATCTAAAAAAATCTATTTAAATCAAATGAAAGTCAAACATATTCAGAGAAAGCTATTTGAATAAAATGAAAGTCAAATGCATTCTACAAATCTAATTGACTCAAATGAAAGTAAAAACATCTAAAAAATTCAAATTAAATCAATAAAAGGTCAAACATATTCAAACAAAACTATTTGAATCAAATGAAAGTAAAATGTATTCTATAAAGCTTATTGAATCAAATGAAAGTTAAACACATTCAAACAAAACTAATTGAATCAAATGAAAGTAAAAGACATTCAAACAAACCTAATTGAATCAAATGAAAGTCAAACAGAGCTAATTGAATAAAATGAAAGTCAAACACATTCAAAAAGAGCTTTTTGAATCAAATGAAGGTCAAATGCAATCTACAAAGCTCATTTAATCAAATGAAAGTTAAACAAATTCAAACAAAGCTAATTGAATCAAATGTATTTCAAACACATTCAAAAGAGCTTTTTGAATCAAATGAAAGTCAAATGCATTCAACAAAGCTAATTGAATCAAATGAAAGTCAAAAACATCTAAAAAAAACCTAATTAAATCAAATGAAAGTCAAACACATTCAAACAAAGCTATTTGAATGAAATGAAAGTCAAATGCATTCTACAAAGCTAAATCAATCAAATGAAAGTCAAAAACATTCCAACAAAGCTAATTGAATCAAATGAAAGTCAAACACATTCAAACGAACCTAATTGAATCAAATGAAAGTCAAACACATTCAAACAGAGCTAATTAAATCAAATGAAAGTCAAACACATTCAACAAGAGCTTTTTGAATCAAATGAAGTTCAAATGCAATCTACAAAGCTAATTGAATCAAATGAAAGTCAAACACATTCAAACAGAGCTAATTAAATCAAATGAAAGTCAAACACATTCAAAAAGATCTTTTTGAATCAAATGAAGTTCAAATGCAATCTACAAAGCTAATTGAATCAAATGAAAGTCAAACACATTCAAACAAAGCTAATTGAATCAAATGAAAGTCAAACACATTCAAACAAAACTAATTGAATCAAATGAAAGTCTAAAACATTCGAACAAAGCCAATTGGATCAAATGAAAGTCAAACACATGCAAACAAAGCTTTTTGAATCAAATGAAAGTCAAATTCATTTAACAAAGCTAATTAAAATAGATGAAAGTCAAACACATTCAAACAACGCTAATTAAATCAAAATAAAGTCAAACACATTCAAACAAACCTAATTGAATCAAATGAAAGTGAAACACATTCAAACAGAGCTAATTGAATAAAATGAAAGTCAAACACATTCAAAAAGAGCTTTTTGAATCAAATGAAGGTAAAATGCAAAGAAAGCTAATCAATTCAAATGAAAGTCAAACACATTCAAACAAAGCTAATTGAATCAAATGTAAGACAAACACATTCAAACGGAGCTTTTTGAATCAAATGAAAGTCAAATGCATTCAACAAAGCTAATTAAATCAAATGAAAGTCAAAAACATCTAAAAAAACCTAATTAAATCAAATGAAAGTCACACATTCAAACAAAGCTATTTGTGTCAAATGAAAGTCAAATGCATTCTACAAAGCTAATTGAATCAAATGGAAGTAAAAAACATTCGAACAAAGCCAATTGAATCCAATGAAAGTCAAACACATTCAAACAAAGCTTTTTGAATCAAATGAAAGTCAAATGCATTCAACAAAGCTAATTGAATCAAATAAAAGTCAAAAGCAGCTAAAAAAATCTAATTAAATCAAATGAAAGTCAAACACATTCAAAAAAAGCTAATTAAATCAAATGAAATTCAAACACATTCAAACAAAGCTATTTGAACTAAATGAAAGTAAAATGCAATCTACAAAGCTAATTGAATCAAATGAAAGTTAAACACATTCAGACAAACCTAATAGAATCGAATGAACGTCAAACACATTCAAACATAGCTAATTGAATCAAATGAAAGTCAAACACATTCAAACAAAGCTTTTTGAATCAAACGAAAGTGAAATGCATTTAACAAAGCTAATTGAATCAAATGAAAGTCAAACACATTCAAACAGAGCTAATTGAATCAAATGAAAGTCAAACACATTCAAATAGAGCTTTTTGAATCAAATGAAAGTCAAATGCATTTAACAAAGCTAATTCAATCAAATGAAAGTCAAAAACATCTAAAAAAAATCTAATTAAATCAAATAAAAGTCAAACACATTCAAACAAAGCTAATTAAATCCAATCAATGTCAAACAAATTCAAACAAAGCTATTTCAATTAAATGAAAGTCAAATGCATTCTATAAAGCTAATTGAATCAAATGAATGTCAAACACATTCAAACAAAGCTAATTGAATCAAATGAAAGTCAAAAACATCTAAACAATCTAATTAAATCAAATGAAAGTACAACACATTCAAAAAAAGCTAATTAAATCAAATGAAAGTCAAACACATTCAAACAAAGCTATTTGAACTAAATGAAAGTAAAATGCAATCTACAAAGCTAATTGAATCAAATGAAAGTTAAACACATTCAAACAAACCTAATAGAATCGAATGAACGTCAAACACAATCAAACAGAGCTAATTGAATCAAATGAAAGTCAAACACATTCAAACAAAGCTTTTTGAATCAAATGAAAGTCAAATGCATTTAAAAAAGCTAATTGAATCAAATGAAAGTCAAACACATTCAAACAGAGCTAATTGAATCAAATGAAAGTCAAACACATTCAAATAGAGCTTTTTGAATCAAATGAAAGTCAAATGCATTTAACAAAGCTAATTGAATCAAATGAAAGTCAAAAACATCTAAAAAAATCTTATTAAATCAAATAAAAGTTAAACACATTCAAACAAAGCTAATTAAATCCAATCAATGTCAAACAAATTCAAACAAAGCTATTTGAATTAAATGAAAGTCAAATGCATTCTATAAAGCTAATTGAATCAAATGAAAGTCAAACACATTCAAACAAAGCTAATTGAATCAAATGTAAGTCAGTCACATTCAAGCAGAGCTTTTTGAATCAAATAAAAGTCAAATGCAATCAACAAAGCTAATTGAATCAAATGAAAGTCAAAAACATCTAAAAAAATCTAATTAAATCAAATGAAAGTCAAACATGTTCAGACAAAGATATTTGAATCAAATGAAAGTCAAATGCATTCTACAAATCTAATTCACTCAAATGGAAGTAAAGAACATCTAAAAAATTCAAATTAAATCAATAAAAGGTCATACATATTCAAACAAAACTATTTGAATCAAATGAAAGTAAAATGCATTCAACAAAGCTAATTAAATCAAAAGTAAGACAAACACATTCAAACGGAGCTAATTGAATCAAATGAAAGTCAAATGCATTCAACAAAGCTAATTAAATCATGAAAGTCAAAAACATCTAAAAAAACCTAATTAAATCAAATGAAAGTCAAACACATTCAAACAAAGCTATTTGTGTCAAATAAAAGTCAAATGCATTCTACAAAGCTAATTGAATCAAATGAAAGTCAAACACATTCAAACAAAGCTAATTAAATCAAATGTAAGTCAGTCACATTCAAGCAGAGCTTTTTGAATCAAATGAAAGTCAAATGCATTCAACAAAGCTAATTGAATCAAATGAAAGTAAAAAACATCTAAAAAAATCTAATTAAATCAAATGAAAGTCAAACATGTTCAGACAAAGATATTTGAATCAAATGAAAGTCAAATGCACTCTACAAATCTAATTCACTTAAATGAAAGTAAAAAACATCTAAAAATTCAAATTAAATCAATAAAAGGTCATACATATTCAAACAAAACTATTTGAATCAAATGAAAGTAAAATGCATTCAACAAAGCTAATTAAATCAAATGTAAGACAAACACATTCAAACGGAGCTAATTGAATAAAATGAAAGTCAAATGCATTCAACAAAGCTAATTAAATCAAATGAAAGTCAAAAACATCTAAAAAAATCTAATTAAATCAAATAAAAGTTAAACACATTCAAACAAAGCTATTTGTGTCAAATGAAAGTCAAATGCATTCTACAAAGCTAATTGAATCAAATGGAAGTAAAAAACATTCGAACAAAGCCAATTGAATCCCATGAAAGTCAAACACATTCAAACAATGCTTTTTGAATCAAATGAAAGTCAAATGCATTCAACAAAGCTAATTGAATCAAATGAAAGTCAAAAACATCTAAAAAAATCTAATTAAATCAAATGAAAGTACAACACATTCAAAAAAAGCTAATTAAATCAAATGAAAGTCAAACACATTCAAACAAAGCTATTTGAACTAAATGAAAGTAAAATGCAATCTACAAAGCTAATTGAATCAAATGAAAGTTAAACACATTCAAACAAACCTAATAGAATCGAATGAACGTCAAACACAATCAAACAGAGCTAATTGAATCAAATGAAAGTCAAACACATTCAAACAAAGCTTTTTGAATCAAATGAAAGTCAAATGCATTTAACAAAGCTAATTGAATCAAATGAAAGTCAAACACATTCAAACAGAGCTAATTGAATCAAATGAAAGTCAAACACATTCAAATAGAGGTTTTTGAATCAAATAAAAGTCAAATGCATTTAACAAAGCTAATTGAATCAAATGAAAGTCAAAAACATCTAAAAAAATCTAATTAAATCAAATAAAAGTTAAACACATTCAAACAAAGCTAATTAAATCCAATCAATGTCAAACAAATTCAAACAAAGCTATTTGAATTAAATGAAAGTCAAATGCATTCTATAAAGCTAATTGAATCAAATGAAAGTCAAACACATTCAAACAAAGCTAATTGAATCAAATGTAAGTCAGTCACATTCAAGCAGAGCTTTTTGAATCAAATGAAAGTCAAATGCATTCAACAAAGCTAATTGAATCAAATGAAAGTCAAAAACATCTAAAAAAATCTAATTAAATCAAATGAAAGTCAAACATGTTCAGACAAAGATATTTGAATCAAATGAAAGTCAAATGCATTCTACAAATTTAATTCACTCAAATGAAAGTAAAAAACATCTAAAAAATTCAAATTAAATCAATAAAAGGTCATACATATTCAAACAAAACTATTTGAATCAAATGAAAGTAAAATGCATTCAACAAAGCTAATTAAATCAAATGTAAGACAAACACATTCAAACGGAGCTAATTGAATCAAATGAAAGTCAAATGCATTCAACAAAGCTAATTAAATCAAATGAAAGTCAAAAACATCTAAAAAAACCTAATTAAATCAAATGAAAGTCAAACACATTCAAACAAAGCTATTTGTGTCAAATGAAAGTCAAATGCATTCTACAAAGCTAATTGAATCAAATGGAAGTAAAAAACATTCGAACAAAGCCAATTGAATCAAATGAAAGTCAAACACATTCAAACAAAGCTTTTTGAATCAAATGAAAGTCAAATGCATTCAACAAAGCTAATTGAATCAAATGAAAGTCAAAAACATCTAAAACAATCTAATTAAATCAAATGAAAGTACAACACATTCAAAAAAAGCTATTTGAACTAAATGAAAGTAAAATGCAATCTACAAAGCTAATTGAATCAAATGAAAGTTAAACACATTCAAACAAACCTAATAGAATCGAATGAACGTCAAACACAATCAAACAGAGCTAATTGAATCAAATGAAAGTCAAACACATTCAAACAAAGCTTTTTGAATCAAATGAAAGTCAAATGCATTTAACAAAGCTAATTGAATCAAATGAAAGTCAAACACATTCAAACAGAGCTAATTGAATCAAATGAAAGTCAAACACATTAAAATAGAGCTTTTTGAATCAAATGAAAGTCAAATGCATTTAACAAAGCTAATTGAATCAAATGAAAGTCAAAAACATCTAAAAAAAATTAATTAAATCAAATAAAAGTTAAACAAATTCAAACAAAGCTAATTAAATCCAATCAATGTCAAACAAATTCAAACAAAGCTATTTGAATTAAATGAAAGTCAAATGCATTCTATAAAGCTAATTGAATCAAATGAAAGTCAAACACATTCAAACAAAGCTAATTGAATCAAATGTAAGTCAGTCACATTCAAGCAGAGCTTTTTGAATCAAATGAAAGTCAAATGCATTCAACAAAGCTAATTGAATCAAATGAAAGTCAAATGCACTCTACAAATCTAATTCACTCAAATGAAAGTAAAAAACATCTAAAAAATTCAAATTAAATTAATAAAAGGTCATACATATTCAAACAAAACTATTTGAATCAAATGAAAGTAAAATGCATTCAACAAAGCTAATTAAATCAAATGTAAGACAAACACATTCAAACGGAGCTAATTGAATCAAATGAAAGTCAAATGCATTCAACAAAGCTAATTAAATCAAATGAAAGTCAAAAGCATCTAAAAAAACCTAATTAAATCAAATGAAAGTCAAACACATTCAAACAAAGCTAATTGAATCAAATGGAAGTAAAAAACATTCGAACAAAGCCAATTGAATCCAATGAAAGTCAAACACAATCAAACAAAGCTTTTTGAATCAAATGAAAGTCAAATGCATTCAACAAAGCTAATTGAATCAAATGAAAGTCAAAAACATCTAAGAAAACCTAATTAAATCAAATGAAAGTCAAACACATTCAAACAAAGCGATATGAATCAAATGAAAGTCAAATGCATTCTACAAAGCTAATAGAATCAAATGGAAGTAAAAAAAACATTCGAACAAAGCCAATTGAATCCAATGAAAGTCAAACACATTCAAACAAAGCTTTTTGAATCAAATGAAAGTCAAATGCATTCAACAAAGCTAATTGAATCAAATGAAAGTCAAAAACATCTAAAAAAATCTAATTAAATCAAATGAAAGTCAAACATGTTCAGACAAAGTTATTTGAATCAAATGAAAGTCAAATGCATTCTACAAATCTAATTCACTCAAATGAAAGTTAAAAACATCTAAAAAATTCAAATTAAATCAATAAAAGGTCAAACATATTCAAACAAAACTATTTGAATCAAATGAAAGTAAAATGCATTCTATAAACCTAATTGAATCAAATGAAAGTCAAACACATTCAAACAAAACTAATTGAATCAAATGAAAGTAAAACACATCCAAACAAACCTAATTGAATCAAATGAAAGTCAAACACATTTAAACAGAGCTAATTGAATAAAATGAAAGTCAAACACATTCAAAAAGAGGTTTTTGAATCAAATGAAGGTCAAATGTAATCTACAAAGCTAATTTAATCAAATGAAAGTCAAACAAATTCAAACAAAGCTAATTGAATCAAATGTATTTCAAACACATTCAAACAGAGCTTTTTGAATCAAATGAAAGTCAAATGCATTCAACAAAGCTAATTGAATAAAATGAAAGTCAAAAACATCTAAAAAAAAACCTAATTAAATCAAATGAAAGTCAAACACATTCAAACAAAGCTATTTGAATCAAATGAAAGTCAAATGCATTCTACAAAGCTAAATCAATCAAATGAAAGTCAAAAACATTCTAACAAAGCTAATTGAATCAAATGAAAGTCAAACACATTCAAACAAACCTAATTGAATCAAATGAAAGTCAAACACATTCAAACAGAGCTAATTGAATCAAATGAAAGTCAAACACATTCAAAAAGAGCTTTTTGAATCACATGAAGTTCAAATGCAATCTACAAAGCTAATTGAATCAAATGAAAGTCAAACACATTCAAACAGAGCTAATTGAATCAAATGAAAGTCAAACACATTCAAAAAGAGCTTTTTGAATCAAATGAAGTTGAAATGCAATCTACAAAGCTAATTGAATCAAATGAAAGTCAAACACATTCAAACAAAACTAATTGAATCAAATGAAAGTCTAAAACATTCGAACAAAGCCAATTGAATCAAATGAAAGTCAAACACATTCAAACAAAGCTTTTTGAATCAAATGAAAGTCAAATTCATTCAACAAAGCTAATTGAAATAGATGAAAGTGAAACACATTCAAACAACGCTAATTAAATCAAAAGAAAGTCAAACACATTCAAACAGAGCTAATTGAATAAAATGAAAGTCAAACACATTCAAAAAGAGCTTTTTGAATCAAATGAAGGTCAAATGCAAAGAAAGCTAATTAATTCAAATGAAAGTCAAACACATTCAAACAAAGCTAATTGAATCAAATGTAAGACAAACACATTCAAACGGAGCTTTTTGAATCAAATGAAAGTCAAATGCATTCAACAAAGCTAATTAAATCAAATGAAAGTCAAAAACATCTAAAAAAACCTAATTAAATCAAATGAAAGTCTAACACATTCAAACAAAGCTATTTGTGTCAAATGAAAGTCAAATGCATTCTACAAAGCTAATTGAATCAAATGGGAGTAAAAAACATTCCAACAAAGCCAATTGAATCCAATGAAAGTCAAACACATTCAAACAAAGCTTTTTGAATCAAATGAAAGTCAAATACATTCAACAAAGCTAATTGAATCAAATGAAAGTCAAAAACATCTAAAAAAATCTAATTAAATCAAATGAAAGTACAACACATTCAAAAAAAGCTAATTAAATCAAATGAAAGTCAAACACATTCAAACAAAGCTATTTGAACTAAATGAAAGTAAAATGCAATCTACAAAGCTAATTGAATCAAATGAAAGTTAAACACATTCAAACAAACCTAATAGAATCGAATGAACGTCAAACACAATCAAACAGAGCTAATTGAATCAAATGAAAGTCAAACACATTCAAACAAAGCTTTTTGAATCAAATGAAAGTCAAATGCATTTAACAAAGCTAATTGAATCAAATTAAAGTCCAACACATTCAAACAGAGCTAATTGAATCAAATGAAAGTCAAACACATTCAAATAGAGCTTTTTGAATGAAATGAAAGTCAAATGCATTTAACAAAGCTAATTGAATCAAATGAAAGTCAAAAACATCTAAAAAAATCTAATTAAATCAAAGCTATTTGTGTCAAATGAAAGTCAAATGCATTCTACAAAGCTAATTGAATCAAATGAAAGTCTAAAACATTCGAACAAAGCCAATTGAATCAAATGAAAGTCAAACACATTCAAACAAAGCTTTTTGAATCAAATGAAAGTCAAATTCATTCAACAAAGCTAATTGAAATAGATGAAAGTCAAACACATTCAAACAACGCTAATTAAATCAAAAGAAAGTCAAACACATTCAAACAAACCTAATTGAATAAAATGAAAGTCAAACACATTCAAACAGAGCTAATTGAATAAAATGAAAGTCAAACACATTCAAAAAGAGCTTTTTGAATCAAATGAAGGTCAAATGCAAAGAAAGCTAATCAATTCAAATGAAAGTCAAACACATTCAAACAAAGCTAATTGAATCAAATGTAAGACAAACACATTCAAACGGAGCTTTTTGAATCAAATGAAAGTAAAATGCATTCAACAAAGCTAATTAAATCAAATGAAAGTTAAAAACATCTAAAAAAACCTAATTAAATCTAATGAAAGTCAAACACATTCAAACAAAGCTATTTGTGTGAAATGAAAGTCAAATGCATTCTACAAAGCTAAGTGAATCAAATGGAAGTAAAAAACATTCGAACAAAGCCAATTGAATCCAATGAAAGTCAAACACATTCAAACAAAGCTTTTTGAATCAAATGAAAGTCAAATGCATTCAACAAAGCTAATTGAATCAAATGAAAGTCAAAAACATCTAAATAAATCTAATTAAATCAAATGAAAGTCAAACACATTCAAAAAAAGCTAATTAAATCAAATGAAAGTCAAACACATTCAAACAAAGCTATTTGAACTAAATGAAAGTAAAATGCAATCTACAAAGCTAATTGAATGAAATGAAAGTTAAACACATTCAAACAAACCTAATAGAATCGAATGAACGTCAAACACATTCAAACAGAGCTAATTGAATCAAATGAAAGTCAAACACATTCAAACAAAGCTTTTTGAATCAAATGAAAGTCAAATGCATTTAACAAAGCTAATTGAATCAAATGAAAGTCGAACATATTCAAACAGAGCTAATTGAATCAAATGAAAGTCAAACACATTCAAATAGAGCTTTTTGAATCAAATGAAAGTCAAATGCATTTAACAAAGCTAATTGAATCAAATGAAAGTCAAAAACATCTAAAAAAATTCTAATTAAATCAAATAAAAGTCAAACACATTCAAACAAAGTTAATTAAATCCAATAAAAGTCAAACAAATTCAAACAAAGCTATTTGAATTAAATGAAAGTCAAATGCATTCTATAAAGTTAATTGAATCAAATGAAAGTCAAACACATTCAAACAAAGCTAATTGAATCAAATGTAAGTCAGTCACATTCAAGCAGAGCTTTTTGAATCAAATGAAAGTCAAATGCATTCAACAAAGCTAATTGAATCAAATGAAAGTCAAAAACATCTAAAAAAATCTAATTAAATCAAATGAAAGTCAAACATGTTCAGACAAAGTTATTTGAATCAAATGAAAGTCAAATGCATTCTACAAATCTAATTCACTCAAATGAAAGTAAGAAACATCTAAAAAATTCAAATTAAATCAATAAAAGTTCAAACATATTCAAACAAAACTATTTGAATCAAATGAAAGTAAAATGCATTCTATAAAGCTAATTGAATCAAATGAAAGTCAAACACATTCAAACAAAACTAATTGAATCAAATGAAAGTAAAACACATTCAAACAAACCTAATTGAATCAAATGAAAGTCAAACACATTCAAACAGAGCTAATTGAATAAAATGAAAGTCAAACACATTCAAAAAGAGATTTTTGAATCAAATGAAGGTCAAATGCAATCTACAAAGCTCATTTAATCAAATGAAAGTCAAACAAATTCAAACAAAGCTAATTGAATCAAATGTATTTCAAACACATTCAAACAGAGCTTTTTCAATCAAACGAAAATCAAATGCATTCAACAAAGCTAATTGAATCAAATGAAAGTCAAAAAACATCTAAAAAAACCTAATTAAATAAAATGAAAGTCAAACACATTCAAACAAAACTAATTGAATCAAATGAAAGTCTAAAACATTCGAACAAAGCCAATTGAATCAAATGAAAGTCAAACACATTCAAACAAAGCTTTTTGAATCAAATGAAAGTCAAATTCATTCAACAAAGCTAATTGAAATAGATGAAAGTCAAACACATTCAAACAACGCTAATTAAATCAAAAGAAAGTCAAACACATTCAAACAAACCTAATTGAATCAAATGAAAGTTCAAACACATTCAAAAAGAGCTAATTGAATAAAATGAAAGTCAAACATATTCAAAAAGAGCTTTTTGAATCAAATGAAGGTCAAATGCAAAGAAAGCTAATTAATTCAAATGAAAGTCAAACACATTCAATCAAAGTTAATTGAATCAAATGTAAGACAAACACATTCAAACGGAGCTTTTTGAATCAAATGAAAGTCAAATGCATTCAACAAAGCTAATTAAATCAAATGAAAGTCAAAAACATCTAAAAAAACCTAATTAATCAAATGAAAGTCAAACACATTCAAACATAGCTATTTGTGTCAAATGAAAGTCAAATGCATTCTACAAAGCTAATTGAATCAAATGGAAGTAAAAAACATTCGAACAAAGCCAATTGAATCCAATGAATGTCAAACACATTCAAACAAAGCTTTTTGAATCAAATGAAAGTCAAATGCATTCAACAAAGCTAATTGAATCAAATGAAAGTCAAATACATCTAAATAAATCTAATTAAATCAAATGAAAGTCAAACACATTCAAAAAAAGCTAATTAAATCAAATGAAAGTCAAACACATTCAAACAAAGCTATTTGAACTAAATGAAAGTAAAATGCAATCTACAAAGCTAATTGAATCAAATGAAAGTTAAACACATTCAAACAAACCTAATAGAATCGAATGAACGTCAAACACATTTAAACAGAGCTAATTGAATCAAATGAAAGTCAAACACATTCAAACAAAGCTTTTTGAATCAAATGAAAGTCAAACATATTCAAACAGAGCTAATTGAATCAAATGAAAGTGAAACACATTCAAATAGAGCTTTTTGAATCAAATGAAAGTCAAATGCATTTAACAAAGCTAATTGAATCAAATGAAAGTCAAAAACATCTAAAAAAATCTAATTAAATCAAATAAAAGTCAAACACATTCAAACAAAGCTAATTAAATCCAATCAATGTCAAACAAATTCAAACAAAGCTATTTGAATTAAATGAAAGTCAAATGCATTCTATAAAGCTAATTGAATCAAATGAAAGTCAAACACATTCAAACAAAGCTAATTGAATCAAATGTAAGTCAGTCACATTCAAGCAGAGCTTTTTGAATCAAATGAAAGTCAAATGCATTCAACAAAGCTAATTGAATCAAATGAAAGTCAAAAAACATCTAAAAAAATCTAATTAAATCAAATGAAAGTCAAACATATTCAGACAAAGATATTTGAATCAAATGAAAGTCAAATGCATTCTACAAATCTAATTCACTCAAATGAAAGTAAAAAACATCTAAAAAATTCAAATTAAATCAATAAAAGGTCATACATATTCAAACAAAACTATTTGAATCAAATGAAAGTAAAATGCATTCAACAAAGCTAATTAAATCAAATGTAAGACAAACACATTCAAACGGAGCTAATTGAATCAAATGAAAGTCAAATGCATTCAACAAAGCTAATTAAATCAAATGAAAGTCAAAAACATCTAAAAAAACCTTATTAAATCAAATGAAAGTCAAACACATTCAAACAAAGCTATTTGTGTCAAATGAAAGTCAAATGCAATCTACAAAGCTAATTGAATCAAATGGAAGTAAAAAACATTCGAACAAAGCCAATTGAATCCAATGAAAGTCAAACACATTCAAACAAAGCTTTTTGAATCAAATGAAGGTCAAATGCATTCAACAAAGCTAATTGAATCAAATGAATGTCAAAAACATCTAAAAAATCTAATTAAATCAAATGAAAGTACAACACATTCAAAAAAAGCTAATTAAATCAAATGAAAGTCAAACACATTCAAACAAAGCTATTTGAACTAAATGAAAGTAAAATGCAATCTACAAAGCTAATTGAATCAAATGAAAGTTAAACACATTCAAACAAACCTAATAGAATCGAACGAACGTCAAACACATTTAAACAGAGCTAATTGAATCAAATGAAAGTCAAACACATTCAAACAAAGCTTTTTGTATCAAATGAAAGTCAAACATATTCAAACAGAGCTAATTGAAACAAATGAAAGTCAAACACATTCAAACAGAGCTAATTGAATCAAATGAAAGTCAAACACATTCAAATAGAGCTTTTTAAATCAAATGAAAGTCAAATGCATTTAACAAAGCTAATTGAATCAAATGAAAGTCAAAAACATCTAAAAAAATCTAATTAAATCAAATAAAAGTTAAACACATTCAAACAAAGCTAATTAAATCCAATCAATGTCAAACAAATTCAAACAAAGCTATTTGAATTAAATGAAAGTCAAATGCATTCTATAAATCTAATTGAATCAAATGAAAGTCAAACACATTCAAACAAAGCTAATTGAATCAAATGTAAGTCAGTCACATTCAAGCAGAGCTTTTTGAATCAAATAAAAGTCAATTGCATTCAACAAAGCTAATTGAATCAAATGAAAGTCAAAAACATCTAAAAAAATCTAATTAAATCAAATGAAAGTCAAACATGTTCAGACAAAGATATTTGAATCAAATGAAAGTCAAATGCATTCTACAAATCTAATTCTCTCAAATGAAAGTAAAAAACATCTAAAAAATTCAAATTAAATCAATAAAAGGTCATACATATTCAAACAAAACAATTTGAATCAAATGAAAGTAAAATGCATTCAACAAAGCTAATTAAATCAAATGTAAGACAAACACATTAAAACGGAGCTAATTGAATCAAATGAAAGTCAAATGCATTCAACAAAGCTAATTAAATCAAATGAAAGTCAAAAACATCTAAAAAAACCTAATTAAATCAAATGAAAGTCAAACACATTCAAACAAAGCTATTTGTGTCAAATGAAAGTCAAATGCATTCTACAAAGCTAATTGAATCAAATGGAAGTAAAAAACATTCGAACAAAGCCAATTGAATCCAATGAAAGTCAAACACATTCAAACAAAGCTTTTTGAATCAAATGAAAGTCAAATGCATTCAACAAATCTAATTGAATCAAATGAATGTCAAAAACATCTAAAAAATCTAATTAAATCAAATGAAAGTACAACACATTCAAAAAAAGCTAATTAAATCAAATGAAAGTCAAACACATTCAAACAAAGCTATTTGAACTAAATGAAAGTAAAATGCAATCTACAAATCTAATTGAATCAAATGAAAGTTAAACACATTCAAACAAACCTAATTGAATCGAATGAACGTCAAACACAATCAAACAGAGCTAATTGAATCAAATGAAAGTCAAACACATTCAAACAAAGATTTTTGAATCAAATGAAAGTCAAATGCATTTAACAAAGCTAATTGAATCAAATGAAAGTCAAACACATTCAAACAGAGCTAATTGAATCAAATGAAAGTCAAACTCATTCAAATAGAGCTTTTTGAATCAAATGAAAGTCAAATGCATTTAACAAAGCTAATTGAATCAAATGAAAGTCAAAAACATCTAAAAAAATCTAATTGAATCAAATAAAAGTTAAACACATTCAAACAAAGCTAATTAAATCCAATCAATGTCAAACAAATTCAAACAAAGCTATTTGAATTAAATGAAAGTCAAATGCATTCTATAAATCTAATTGAATCAAATGAAAGTCAAACACATTCAAACAAAGCTAATTGAATCAAATGTAAGTCAGTCACATTCAAGCATAGCTTTTTGAATCAAATGAAAGTCAATTGCATTCAACAAAGCTAATTGAATCAAATGAAAGTCAAAAACATCTAAAAAAATCTAATTAAATCAAATGAAAGTCAAACATGTTCAGACAAAGATATTTGAATCAAATGAAAGTCAAATGCATTCTACAAACCTAATTCACTCAAATGAAAGTAAAAAACATCTAAAAAATACAACTTAAATCAATAAAAGGTCATACATATTCAAACAAAACTATTTGAATCAAATGAAAGTAAAATGCATTCAACAAAGCTAATTAAATCAAATGTAAGACAAACACATTCAAACAGAGCTAATTGAATCAAATGAAAGTCAAATGCATTCAACAAAGCTAATTAAATCAAATGAAAGTCAAAAACATCTAAAAAACCTAATTAAATCAAATGAAAGTCAAACACATTCAAACAAAGCTATTTGTGTCAAATGAAAGTCAAATGCATTCTACAAAGCTATTTGAATCAAATGGAAGTAAAAAACATTCGAACAAAGCCAATTGAATCCAATGAAAGTCAAACACATCCAAACAAAGCTTTTTGAATCAAATGAAAGTCAAATGCATTCAACAAAGCTAATTGAATCAAATGAATGTCAAAAACATCTAAAAAAATCTAATTAAATCAAATGAAAGTCAAACACATTCAAAAAAAGCTAATTAAATCAAATGAAAGTCAAACACATTCAAACAAAGCTATTTGAACTAAATGAAAGTAAAATGCAATCTACAAAGCTAATTGAATCAAATGATAGTTAAACACATTCAAACAAACCTAATAGAATCGAATGAACGTCAAACACATTCAAACAGAGCTAATTGAATCAAATGAAAGTCAAACACATTCAAACAAAGCTTTTTGAATCAAATGAAAGTCAAATGCATTTAACAAAGCTAATTGAATCAAATGAAAGTCAAACACATTCAAACAGAGCTAATTGAATCAAATGAAAGTCAAACACATTCAAATAGAGCTTTTTGAATCAAATGAAGGTCAAATGCAATCTACAAAGCTAATTGAATCAAATGAAAGTCAAACACATTAAAACAAAGCTAATTGGATCAAATGTGTGTCAAACACATTCAAACAGAGCTTTTTTGTATCAAATGAAAGTCAAATGCATTTATCAAAGCTAATTGAATCAAATGAAGGTCAAACACATTCAGACAAACCTATTTGAATCAAATGAAAGTCAAATGTATTCTACAAATCTAATTGAATCAAATGAATGTAAAAACATCTAAAAAATTCAAATTAAATCAATAAAAGGTTAAACACATTCAAACAAAACTATATGAATCAAATGAAAGTCAAAAGCATTCTATAAAGCTAATTGAATCAAATGAAAGTCAAACACTTTCAAACAAAGCTAATTGAATCAAATCAAAGTAAAACACATTTAAACAAACCAAATTGAATCAAATGAAAGTCAAACACATTCAAACAGAGCTAATTGAATCAAATGAAAGTCAAACACATTCAAAAAGAGATTTTTGAATCAAATGAAGTTGAAATGCAATCTACAAAGCTAATTGAATCAAATGAAAGTCTAACGAATTCAAACAAAACAAATTGAATCAAATGAAAGTCAAAAAACATTAAAAAAAACCTAATTTAATCAAATGAAAGTCAAACACATTCTAACAAAGTTTTTGAATCAAATGAAAGTCAAATGCATTCTACAAAGTTAATTGAATCAAATAAAAGTCAAAAACATTCGAACAAAGCCAATTGAATCAAATGAAAGTCAAGCACATTCAAACAAAGCTATTTAAATTAAATGAAAGTCAAATTCCTTCAACAAAGCTAATTGAATCAGATGAAAGTCAAACACATTCAAACAACGCTAATTAAATCAAAAGAAAGTCAAACACATTCAAACAAACCTAATTGAATCAAATGAAAGTTACACACATTCAAAAAGAGCTAATTGAATAAAATGAAAGTCAAACATATTCAAAAAGAGCTTTTTGAATCAAATGAAGGTGAAATGCATTTAAGAAAGCTAATTGAATCAAATGAAAGTCAAACACATTCAAACAAAGCTAATTGAATCAAATGTAAGTCAAACACATTCAAACAGAGCATTTTGAATCAAATGAAAGTCAAATGCATTCAACAAAGCTAATTGAATCAAATGAAAGTCAAACACATTCAAACAGAGCTTTTTTGAATCAAATAAAACTCAAATGCATTCAACAAAGCTAATTGAATCAAACAAAAGTAAAAAACATCTAAAAAAATCTAATTAAATCAAAAGAAAGTCAAACACATTCAGACAAACCTATTTGAATCAAATGAAAGTCAAATGTATTCTACAAATCTAATTGAATCAAATGAATGTAAAAACATCTAAAAAATTCAAATTAAATCAATAAAAGGTTAAACACATTCAAACAAAACTATATGAATCAAATGAAAGTCAAAAGCATTCTATAAAGCTAATTGAATCAAATGAAAGTCAAACACTTTCAAACAAAGCTAATTGAATCAAATCAAAGTAAAACACATTTAAACAAACAAAATTGAATCAAATGAAAGTCAAACACATTCAAACAGAGCTAATTGAATCAAATGAAAGTCAAACACATTCAAAAAGAGATTTTTGAATCAAATGAAGTTCAAATGCAATCTACAAAGCTAATTGAATCAAATGAAAGTCTAACGAATTCAAACAAAACAAATTGAATCAAATGAAAGTCAAAAACATTAAAAAAAACCTAATTTAATCAAATGAAAGTCAAACACATTCTAACAAAGTTTTTGAATCAAATGAAAGTCAAATGCATTCTACAAAGTTAATTGAATCAAATAAAAGTCAAAAACATTCGAACAAAGCCAATTGAATCAAATGAAAGTCAAGCACATTCAAACAAAGCTATTTAAATTAAATGAAAGTCAAATTCCTTCAACAAAGCTAATTGAATCAGATGAAAGTCAAACACATTCAAACAACGCTAATTAAATCAAAAGAAAGTCAAACACATTCAAACAAACCTAATTGAATCAAATGAAAGTTACACACATTCAAAAAGAGCTAATTGAATAAAATGAAAGTCAAACATATTCAAAAAGAGCTTTTTGAATCAAATGAAGGTGAAATGCATTTAAGAAAGCTAATTGAATCAAATGAAAGTCAAACACATTCAAACAAAGCTAATTGAATCAAATGAAGTCAAACACATTCAAACAGAGCTAATTGAATCATATGAAAGTCAAATGCATTCAACAAAGCTAATTAAATCAAATGAAAGTCAAAAACATCTAAAAAAACCTAATTAAATCAAATGAAAGTCAAACACATTCAAACAAAGCTATTTGTGTCAAATGAAAGTCAAATGCATTCTACAAAGCTAATTGAATCAAATGAAAATCGAAAACATTCGAACAAAGCCAATTGAATCAAATGAAAGTCAAACACATTCAAACAAAGCTTTTTGAATCAAATGAAAGTCAAATGCATTTAACAAAGCTAATTGAATCAAATGAAAGACAAATACATCTAAAAAAATCTAATTAAATCAAATGAAAGTCAAACACATTCAAACAAAGCTAATTAAATCAAATGAAAGTCAAACAAACTCAAACAAAGCTATTTGTATCAAATGAAAGTCAAATGCATTCTACAAAGCTAATTGAATCAAATGGAAGTAAAAAAACATTCGAACAAAGCCAATTGAATCCAATGAAAGTCAAACACATTCAAACAAAGCTTTTTGAATCAAATGAAAGTCAAATGCATTCAACAAAGCTAATTGAATCTAATGAAAGTCAAAAACATCTAAAAAATCTAATTAAATCAAATGAAAGTCAAACACATTAAAAAAAAAGCTAATTAAATCAAATGAAAGTCAAACACATTCAAACAAAGCTATTTGAACTAAATGAAAGTAAAATGCAATCTACAAAGCTAATTGAATCAAATGTTAGTTAAACACATTCAAACAAACCTAATAGAATCGAATGAACGTCAAACACATTCAAACAGAGCTAATTGAATCAAATGAAAGTCAAACACATTCAAACAAAGCTTTTTGAATTAAATGAAAGTCAAATGCATTTAAGAAAGCTAATTGAATCAAATGAAAGTCAAACACATTCAAACAGAGCTAATTGAATCAAATGAAAGTCAAACACATTCAAATAGAGCTTTTTGAATCAAATGAAGGTGAAATGCAATCTACAAAGCTAATTGAATCAAATGAAAGTCAAACACATTAAAACAAAGCTAATTGAATCAAATGTAAGTCAAACACATTCAAACAGAGCTTTTTGAATCAAATAAAACTCAAATGCATTCAACAAAGCTAATTGAATCAAACAAAAGTCAAAAACATCTAAAAAAATCTAATTAAATCAAATGAAAGTCAAACACATTCAGACAAACCTATTTGAATCAAATGAAAGTCAAATGTATTCTGCAAATCTAATTGAATCAAATGAAAGTAAAAACATCTAAAAAATTCAAATGTAATCAATAAAAGGTCAAACACATTCAAACAAAACTATTTGAATCAAATGAAAGTCAAACACAGTCAAACAAAGCTAATTGAATCAAATCAAATTAAAACACATTCAAACAAACCTAATTGAATAAAATGAAAGTCAAAGACATTCAAACAGAGCTAATTGAATTAAATGAAAGTCAAAACACATTCAAAAAGTGCTTTTTGAATCAAATGAAGGTCAAATGCAAATCTACAAAATCTACAAAGCTAATTGAATCAAATGAAAGTCAAACACATTCAAACAAAACTAATTGAATCAAATGAAAGTCAAAAACATTAAAAAAAACCTAATTAAATCAAATGAAAGTCAAATGCATTCTACAAAGTTTATTGAATCAAATGAAAGTAAAAAACATTCGAACAAAGCCAATTGAATCAAATGAAAGTCAAGCACATTCAAACAAAGCTATTTAAATCAAATGAAAGTCAAATTCATTCAACAAAGCTAATTGAATTAGATGAGAGTCAAACACATTCAAAACAACGCTAATTAAATCAAAAGAAAGTCAAACAAATTCAAACAAACCTAATTAAATCAAATGAAAGTCAAACACATTCAAACAGAGCTAATTGAATAAAATGAAAGTCAAACACATTCAAAAAGAGCTTTTTGAATCAAATGAAGGTCAAATGCATTTAAGAAAGCTAATTGAATCAAATGAAAGTCAAACACATTCAAACAAAGTTAATTGAATCAAATGTAAGTCAAACACATTCCAACAGAGCTTTTTGAATCAAATGAAAGTCAAATGCATTCAACAAAGCTAATTAAATCAAATGAAAGTAAAAAAACATCTAAAAAACCTAATTCAATCAAATGAAAGTCAAACACATTCAAACAAAGCTATTTGTATCAAATGAAAGTCAAATGCATTCTACAAAGCTAATTGAATCAAATGGAAGTAAAAAACATTCGAACAAAGCCAATTGAATCCAATGAAAGTCAAACACATTCAAACAAAGCTTTTTGAATCAAATGAAAGTCAAATGCATTCAACAAAGCTCATTGAATCAAATGAAAGTCAAAAACATCTAAAAAATCTAATTAAATCAAATGAAAGTCAAACACATTCAGACAAACCTATTTGAATCAAATGAAAGTCAAATGTATTCTACAAATCTAATTCAATCAAATGAAAGTAAAAACATCTAAAAAATTCAAATAAAATCAATAAACGGTCAAAACACATTCAAACAAAACTATTTGAATCAAATGAAAGTCAAACACAGTCAAACAAAGCTAAATGAATCAAATCAAAGTAAAACACATTCAAACAAACCTAATTGAATAAAATGAAAGTCAAAGACATTCAAACAGAGCTAATTGAATTAAATGAAAGTCAAAACACATTCAAAAAATTCTTTTTGAATCAAATGAAGGTCAAATGCAATCTACAAAATCTACAAAGCTATTTGAATCAAATGAAAGTCAAACATATTCAAACAAAACTAATTGAATCACATGAAAGTCAAAAACATTAAAAAAAACCTAATTAAATCAAATGAAAGTCAAATGCATTCTACAAAGTTAATTGAATCAAATGAAAGTCAAAAACATTCGAACAAAGCCAATTGAATCAAATGAAAGTCAAGCACATTCAAACAAAGCTATTTAAATCAAATGAAAGTCAAATTCATTCAACAAAGCTAATTGAATCAGATGAAAGTCAAACACATTCAACCAACGCTAATTAAATCAAAAGAATGTCAAACACATTCAAACAAACCTAATTGAATCAAATGAAAGTCAAACACATTCAAAACAGAGCTAATTGAATAAAATGAAAGTCAAACACATTCAAAAAGAGCTTTTTGAATCAAATGAAGGTCAAATGCATTTAAGAAAGCTAATTGAATCAAATGAAAGTCAAACACATTCAAACAAAGTTAATTGAATCAAATGTAAGTCAAACACATTCCAACAGAGCTTTTTGAATCAAATGAAAGTCAAATGCATTCAACAAAGCTAATTAAATCAAATGAAAGTAAAAAACATCAAAAAAACCTAATTAAATAAAATGAAAGTCAAACACATTCAAACAAAGCTATGTGTATCAAATGAAAGTCAAATGCATTCTGCAAAGCTAATTGAATCAAATGGAAGTAAAAAAAATTCGAACAAAGCCAATTGAATCCAATGAAAGTCAAACACATTCAAACAAAGCTTTTGAATCAAATGAAAGTCAAATGCATTCAACAAAGCTAATTGAATCAAATGAAAGTCAAAAACATCTAAAAAAATCTAATTAAATCAAATGAAAGTCAAACATATTCAAAAAAAGCTAATTAAATCAAATGAAAGTCAAATACATTCAAACAAAAGCTATTTGAACTAAATGAAAGTAAAATGCAATCTACAAAGCTAATTGAATCAAATGAAAGTTAAACACATTCAAACAAACCTAATAGAATCGAATGAAAGTCAAACACATTCAAACAGAGCTAATTGAATCAAATGAAAGTCAAACACATTCAAACAAAGCTTTTTGAATCAAATGAAAGTCAAATGCATTTAACAAAGCTAATTGAATCAAATGAAAGTCAAACACATTCAAACTGAGCTAATTGAATCAAATGAAAGTCAAACACATTCAAATAGAGCTTTTTGAATCAAATGAAGGTCAAATGCAATCTACAAAGCTAATTGAATCAAAAGAAAGTCAAACACATTAAAACAAAGCTAATTGAATCAAATGTAAGTCAAACACATTCAAACAGAGCTTTTTGAATCAAATAAAACTCAAATGCATTCAACAAAGCTAATTGAATCAAACAAAAGTCAAAAACATCTAAAAAAATCTAATTAAATCAAAAGAAAGTCAAACACATTCAGATAAACCTATTTGAATCAAATGAAAGTCAAATGTATTCTACAAATCTAATTGAATCAAATGAAAGTAAAAACATCTTAAAAATTCAAATTAAATCAATAAAAGGTCAAACACATTCAAACAAAGCTAATTGAATCAAATCAAAGTAAAACACATTCAAACAAACCAAATTGAATAAAATGAAAGTCAAAGACATTCAAACAGAGCTAATTGAATTAAATGAAAGTCAAAACACATTCAAAAAGAGCTTTTTGAATCAAATGAAGGTCAAATGCAATCTACAAAATCTACAAAGCTAATTGAATCAAATGAAAGTCAAACACATTCAAACAAAATAAATTGAATCAAATGAAAGTCAAAAACATTAAAAAACACCTAATTAAATCAAATAAAAGTCAAACACATTCTAACAAAGCTTTTTGAATAAAATGAAAGTCAAATGCATTCTACAAAGCTAATTGAATCAAATGAAAGTCTAAAACATTCGAACAAAGCCAATTGAATCAAATGAAAGTCAAACACATTCTAACAAAGCTTTTTGAATCAAATAAAAGTCTAATTCATTCAACAAAGCTAATTGAATTAGATGAAAGTCAAACACATTCAAACAACGCTAATTAAATCTAAAGAAAGTCAAACACATTCAAACAAACCTAATTGAATCAAATGAAAGTCAAACACATTCAAACAGAGCTAATTGAATAAAATAAAAGTCAACACACATTCAAAAAGAGCTTTTTGAATCAAATGAAAGTCAAAAACTTCTAAAAAAATCTAATTAAATCAAATGAAAGTCAAACACATTCAAAAAAAGCTATTTGAACTAAATGAAAGTAAAATGCAATCTACAAAGCTAATTGAATCAAATGAAAGATAAAACACATTCAAGAAAACCTAATAGAATCAAATGAAAGTCAAACACATTCAAACAGAGCTAATTGAATCAAATGAAAGTCGAACACATTCAAACAAAGCTTTTGAATCAAATGAAAGTCAAATGCATATAACAAAGCTAATTGAATCAAATGAAAGTCAAAAACATCTAAAAAAATCCAATTAAATTAAAAAAAAAAAGTCAAACACATTCAAACAAAGCTAATTAAATCAAATCAAAGTCAAACAAATTCAAACAAAGCTATTTGAATTAAATGAAAGACAAATGCATTCTACAAAGCTAATTGGATCAAATGAAAGTCAAAACACATTCAAAACAAAGCTAATTGAATCAAATGTAAGTCAAACACATTCAAACAAAGCTTTTTGAATCAAATGAAAAGTCAAATGCATTCAACAAAGCTAATTGAATCAAATGAAAGTTCAAAAAACATCTAAAAAAACCTAATTAAATCAAATGAAAGTCAAACACATTCAAACAAATCTATTTGTATCAAATGAAAGTCAAATGCATTCTACAAAGCTAAATAAATCAAATGAAAGTCAAAAACATTCCAACAAAGCTAATTGAGTCAAATGAAAGTCAAACACATTCAAACAAACCTAATTGAATCAAATGAAAGTCAAACACATTCAAATAGAGCTAATTGAATCAAATGAAAGTCAAACACATTTAAAAAAGAGCTTTTTTGAATCAAAATGAAGGTTAAAATTGCAATCTGCAAAGCTAAGTCAAATTAAAATGAGAAAGTCAAACACATTCAAACAAAGACTAATTGAATCAAATGAAATTCAAAACACATCTAAAAAAAAAAAAAAAAAAAAAAAAACCTAATTAAATCAAATGAAAGTCAAAACACATTCAAAACAATGGCTATATGAATCAAATGATAAGTCAAACGCATATTCTACAAAAGCTAATTGAATCAAATGGAAGTAAAAAAAAAAAACATTCGAACAAAGCCAAATTGAATCCAATGAAAGTCAAACACATTCAAACAAAGCTTTTTGAATCAAATGAAAGTCAAATGCATCCAACCAAAGCTAATTGAATCAAATGAAAGTCAAACACATTCAAACAAAGCTTTTTGAATCAAATGAAAGTCAAATGTATTTAACAAAGCTAATTGAATCAAATGAAAGTCAAAAAAACAATCTAAAAAAATCTAATTAAATCAAATAAAAGTCAAACACATTCAAACAAAAGCTAATTGAATCAAATGTAAGACAAACACATTCAAACGGAGCTTTTTGAATCAAATGAAAGTCAAATGCATTCAACAAACCTAATTAAATCAAATGAAAGTCAAAAACATCTAAAAAAACCTAATTAAATCAAATGAAAGTCAAACACATTCAAACAAAGCTATTTGTGTCAAATGAAAGTCAAATGCATTCTACAAAGCTAATTGAATCAAATGGAAGTAAAAAACATTCGAACAAAGCCAATTGAATCCAATGAAAGTCAAACACATTCAAACAAAGCTTTTTTGAATCAAATGAAAGTCAAATGCATTCAACAAAGCTAATTGAATCAAATGAAAGTTCAAAAAACATCTAAAAAAATCTAATTAAATCAAATGAAAGTCAAACTCATTCAAAAAAGCTAAATAAATCAAATGAAAGTCAAACACATTCAAACAAAGCTATTTTAACTAAATGAAAGTAAAATGCAATCTACAAAGCTAATTGAATCAAATGAAAGTTAAACATATTCAAACAAACCTAATAGAATCGAATGAACGTCAAACACATTCAAACATAGCTAATTGAATCAAATGAAAGTCAAACACATTCAAACAAAGCTTTTTGAAATCAAATGAAAGTCAAATGCATTTAACAAAGCTAATTGAATCAAATGAAAGTCAAACACATTCAAAACAGAGCTAATTGAATCAAATGAAAGTCAAATGCATTCAACAAAGCTAATTAAATCAAATGAAAAGTCAAAAACATCTAAAAAAACCTAATTAAATCAAATGAAAGTCAAACACATTCAAACAAAGCTATTTGTGTCAAATGAAAGTCAAATGCATTCTACAAAGCTAATTGAATCAAATGAAAGTCTAAAACATTCGAACAAAGCCAATTGAATCAAATGAAAGTCAAACACATTCAAACAAAAGCTTTTTGAATCAAATGAAAGTCAAATTCATTCAACAAAGCTAATTTAAATAGAATGAAAGTCAAACACATTCAAACAACGCTAATTAAATCAAAAGAAAGTCAAACACATTTTGATTAGGGGATTTTGCTCCTACCAATCGGAATGCGCCACGTGGGCCAATCAGGACCTGCCAAGTGTCCCTAGTTGGAACTGTCAGGGCTTGCCACGTGGCACGCGCTTATTCGTCCACCTTGGACCTGTTATGTCACGACATGTGGCATACTCCATGCCTAATGGAGAAACCGGCCACCCAGGCCCAACTTCCGAGGGAAGCCCAATCGGCCCTAGGTTTATCTAAACCTAGGATGGGCACGTTTCCCAAGGTTATAAATACCTCCCTTAATCCTCATTAAGGGGGGGGGGTCAGGACAGAAACATTACGGAACACACTAATAACCGGCTGATCTCGCTAACTAAGCAGATTACCTACCTTAAACACTCTCACCTAGAGAGACCTTATTACTTTAATTTCCGCATTAATTACTCCTTAATCAGGTACTAACTTGACCGTTGGAGGCGGAGCTCACAAGAGTCTCCGTTATTTTGCAGGTACAGGCGTCCGGTTCCAGTCTCGGAATTGTAACTCTCCCGCAGGACATCAGAAAACCCCGAAAATTTGGCGCCGTCTGTGGGGAGAGTACTTCAGAGATGGCATCCAAGTCTGTACCGACTTCTGAAGAGAGGCGTCCCCTAAACGACCCTCAAGTTCAGTCGGACCATGACACCGAAAGTGAATTTGAAGTTGAAACTCATACAGCTCCAGACGGGACCCTAAGGGCCCGACGTACCCGTCATACCGAAAGGAGGGAACGGGAGCATCTTCAAACAGGAAGCGAGCCAGCAGGCGCACCGCCTGTTCGGCAACAACCGACTGATGGGTCTGCTCCCATCACAAGGAACGAACTCATGACCTTCATGAGGAACTTCAAGGGAGAGATTCAAGAGCTGATCAACAAGAAGCCGCCTGCTTCAGTCAAGGAGCAGTCGGCCAAACCCTCCACTTCACTGAAGAGGAAGCCAGTTCAAGGGCGAGAGGCGACTCCTCATCCTAAATCTAGGAAGCGGGAGCCACCTGCCCTTGATTTCACAAAATTCCGTTATCCTACAGGAAATAGGAAACCGGTTCGTCATATTCAGGCGGACGGGTCAAAGCAAACATTCACAGATTCTCGGCTACTGCTAGAGCAGAAGAAG